>NC_084735.1:21971090-22003590 GCF_033978785.1 Entelurus aequoreus | reverse complement strand
CGCAATTGTTGGATATGACTTTAAAGCAGGGGTATCCAAACTTTTTCCACTGAGGGCCGCACATTGAAAAATCAAAGCAAGCGGGGGCCATTTTGATATTTTTTATTTAAAAAACCAATACAATATATGTATAAAAAATATACATTTAGGTCTCCACTCAGATCCCGGGGACCCCAAAGGGATTTGGTCAAAAAAATATATAAAAAATGTGTTATTATTTATTATTATTATTATTATTATTACTCAAGGTTTAAATCTGTAGATCAAAATTAGGTCTATCTGTCAATATAGCGTTGTTAAAGATTTAAGTTGTGTGCCCTTTTTGTCAAAGAAAATCCTGTTTTTTATGGAAAAAACACAAAATATGCAATATTTTCACCCAATAAAAATTTTAAGTGGAATATTTGAGACTATATAATAATTGGAGCCTTAAAAAGGTCATTAACTCATAACAACATTGATTTTAACTACTTAATATTTTTTTGAGCAATGACACTTAAAAAAAAAGTCCCACTAAAATGATCGGGGATCCAAAAGGGTCCTACTCATTAAAGTGTTAAAAAAATAATGTATACATTTTTTTTTACTTTTAACACAATAATCTCGAGATCACCTTCAGATCTGTCCGTCAATTATAAGTTTTATTGTTGCTTATGTTTTTTGTTTGTTCGTTTTAGGCCCTTCTTCAAAAAAAAAAAAAAAAAAAAAAACAGCTTAGTTTTTTTATATGGCAAACACAAAATATGCAACATTTTCCCCAAAAAATATCTCAAAGTGGAATATTTAATGTGACATAATTGGAGCCTTCATTCATTATTATTTTTTAAAGAAAGAAACAGCCTGCATGGCAGCTTTGCGTTATTAGAGTCAACATTGCAACATGTTCTTGTTACGTTTGCTCTTTTATACCACTTTTTATGTTTTGTTTATTTTTTTTTCTCATTTTTAGAATGTGTCGTGGGGCCGTTAAAAAATTACCTGCGGGCCGCAAATGGCCCCCGGGCCGCACTTTGGACACCCCTGCTTTAAACCATAACCAAGCATGCATCACTATAGGTCTTGTCTCAAAGTAGGTGTACTGTCACCACCTGTCACATCACGCCCTGATTTATTTGGACTTTTTTGCTGTTTTCCTGTGTGTAGTGTTTTACTTCTTGTCTTGCGCTCCTATTTTGGTGTCTTTTTGTCTTTTTTTGGTATTTTCCTGCAGCAGTTTCATGTCTTCCTTTGAGCGATTTTTCCCGCATCTACTTTGTTTTAGCAATCAAGAATAATTTCTGTTGTTTTTATCCTTCTTTGTGGTGACATTGTCGATTGTCATGTCATGTTCGGATGTACTTTGTGGACGCCATCTTTGCTCAACAGTAAGTCTTTGCTGTCGTCCAGCATTCTGTTTTTGTTTACTTTGTAGCCAGTTCAGTTTTAGTTTCGTTCTGCATAGCCTTCCCTAAGCTTCAATGCCTTTTCTTAGGGGCACTCACCTTTTGTTTATTTTTGGATTAAGCATTAGACACCTTTTTACCTGCACCCTGCCAACCGCTGTTTCCGACATCTACAAAGCAATTAGCTACCGGCTGCCATCTACTGCTATGGAAGAGTATTACACGGTTACTCTGCCGAGCTCTAGACAGCACCGACACTCAACATCAACACATCATTTGCAGACTATAATTACTGGTTTGCAAAAAATATTTTTAACCCATATAGGTGAATTTAGATAATCTCCCACGGCACACCAGACTGTATCTCACGGCAGTGCGCCGCGGCACAGTGGTTGAAAAACACTGGCCTATAGCATAGAGGTTAATTTGTGTCTCTATTACGAACGCTTTTTTTTTTTTTTTACACTGAATTTTTTTGCCGTATGAATTTTGTGAATTGTATTTTCTACATCAAATTATGCTGACAATTTTATTGAATGAAAAAGTGTAAACTAGCTTGTCAGCATAATTTGATGTAAAACATTCAGTTCAGCTACATAAACCTTGACTGTTTTATGGAGGACATTTAGATGTTGACTGGCTGTCCAGCTTTGCACAGGACACTTCTACTATTCACGAATGAAGAAAAGGCCACCGATGTTAAACATGACCGTAGATTTTTACGTCAAATAAAACTGGCAGGTCAGTCGCCAAAATTTTATTGCAAAATATAACAGTGGTAGTATTTTTCCATTTACAGGAATGCACTGTAAAAACAACGGCTGTAGATTTGGTACTGATTTTTCATGTCGTTCTCGCCATTTCTCGGTCTAAATTGGCTGTCAGAGTGTCCCGACTTGTCAAAATACGCCCTCATCCTTCGACTATCCAGGTGAGAGGCATGATTTACGATCTACAACAGATTTTACATCAAATAAAACTGGCAGGTCAGTCGCCCAAATTTTTTTTGCCAAAATAACAGTGGTAGTATTTTTCCGTTTACAGGAATGCACTGTGAAAACAATGGCTGTAGATTTGGTACTGATTTTTCGTGTCGTTCTCGCCATTTCCGGGTCTAAATTGGCTGTCAGAGTGTCCCAACTTGTCAAAATACGCCCTCAACCTTCTACTATCCAGGTGAGAGGCATGATTTACGATCTGCAATAAAGAAAATAAGAAAGAAAACGATGAAGCAGCAGACCACTCGACGATTTCAACATCAACACACAAGCTAATTTGATTGATTGATTGAAACTTTTATTAGTAGATTGCACAGTACAGTACACATTCCGTACAATTGACCACTAAACGGTGACACCCGAATAAGTTTTTCAACTTGTTTAAGTCGGGGTCCACGTTAATCAATTCATGGTACAAATATATACTATCAGCATAATACAGTCATCACACAAGTTAATCATCAGAGTATATACATTGAATTATTTACATTATTTACAATCCAGGGGGTGGGATGTGGTGGGGGGGGGGGAGTAGGTTGGGTTGCTATCAGCATACTTCAGTCATCAACAATTATATCATCTGAGAAATGGACATTGTAACAGTGTAGGTCTGACTTGGTAGGATATGTACAGCGAGCGGTGAACATAGTGAGCTCAGAAAGCATAAGAACAAGTATATACATTTGATTATTTACAATCCGGGGAGGTGGGATGTGGTGGGAGGAGGGGGTTAGTCTAGAGTTTTAGTTGCCTGGAGGTTTTCTTTTAATGAGGTTTTGAAGGAGGATAGAGATGCACTTTCTTTTACACCTGTTGGGAGTGCATTCCATATTGATGTGGCATAGAAGGAGAATGAGTTAAGACTTTTGTTACATCGGAATCTGGGTTTGACTTGGTTAGTGGAGCGCCCCCTGGTGTTGTGGTTATGGCGGTCATTTACGTTATGGAAGTAGTTTGACATGTACCGTATTTTTCGGACTATAAGTCGCAGTTTTTTTCATAGTTTGGCCGGGGGTGTGACTTATACTCAGGAGCGACTTACACTACCGTTCAAAAGTTTGGGGTCACATTGAAATGTCCTTATTTTTGAAGGAAAAGCACTGTACTTTTCAATGAAGATAACTTTAAACTAGTCTTAACTTTAAAGAAATACACTCTATACATTGCTAATGTGGTAAATGACTATTCTAGCTGCAAATGTCTGGTTTTTGGTGCAATATCTGCATAGGTGTATAGAGGCCCATTTCCAGCAACTATTACTCCAGTGTTCTAATGGTACAATGTGTTTGCTCATTGGCTCAGAAGGCTAATTGATGATTAGAAAACCCTTGTGCAATCATGTTCACTCATCTGAAAACAGTTTAGCTCGTTACAGAAGCTACAAAACTGACCTTCCTTTGAGCAGATTGAGTTTCTGGAGCATCACATTTGTGGGGTCAATTAAACGCTCAAAATGGCCAGAAAAAGAGAACGTTCATCTGAAACTCGACAGTCTATTCTTGTTCTTAGAAATGAAGGCTATTCCACAAAATTGTTTGGGTGACCCCAAGCGTTTGAACGCCCAAACTTTTGAACGGTAGTGTATGTGTGAAATTATTAACACATTACCGTAAAATATCAAATAATATTATTTAGCTCATTCATGTAAGAGACTAGACGTATAAGATTTCATGGGATTTAGCGATTAGGAGTGACAGATTGTTTGGTAAACGTATAGCATGTTCTATATGTTATAGTTATTTGAATGACTCTTACCATAATATGTTACGTTAACATACCAGGCACGTTCTCAGTTGGTTATTTATGCCTCATATAACGTACACTTATTCAGCCTGTTGTTCACTATTCTTTATTTATTTTAAATTGCCTTTCAAATGTCTATTCTTGGTGTTGGCTTTTATCAAATAAATTCCCCCCAAATATTCGACTTATATATGTTTTTTTCCTTCTTTATTATGCATTTTCGGCCGGTGCGACTTATACTCCGGAGCGACTTATTCTCCGAAAAATACGGTACTTCGGTATCAGGGAGGTGTAGCAAATTTTATAGACAAGGCTCAGTGCAAGTTGTTTTACTCACATCAGTGTGTGAATGTGTGTGTGAATGGGTAAATGTGGAAATACTGTCAAAGCGCTTTGAGTACCTTGAAGGTAGAAAAGCGCTATACAAGTATAACCCATTTATCATTTAATTTAATGATCACGGCGATGCTATAAATAGTTTGTCTGCGTTAGCACTTATAATAACAATATCACTAATACTTGTTAATATTCAAGTCACGACATGTAAATGGAGTATTGTTGGCACGTTTTTTTATTGGGTTTTATGTGCGGAATAGAGGACCTCTCACTGGCAGAAATCGTTTATTTAGGTTTGTTTACGAGTTAGAATGCATTAAAAAAAAAAATCCATCCATCATCATGTCTCCGAGAGCTGGGGCTTTTAGCTCGGTGCCTAGTGTGCTGGACAATGCTTCCTGGTTTCCGTGTTACGCTGCAGGGAGGAAGCAAGGATGAGCAAAGTGGGTCAGGTGGGGAAGTTAAGACGTGGAGCAGCCGGGTGATGGACGACCGAGGAGGGGAGGTGGACAACACTTTAACGCTGTAAGCCACGGGAGACAAATCAGACCCAACGTAGCGATGAGCTGACCACGTTTAGGGAGGAAAACACACGCCCGTGCGTCGTTTGAATTTCTCTCCCGGAGCTCAGCCAATCAGTTTGATGGTGAAAACCTGCAGAAGGTGACAAGGGGGGTTTCCAGTCGTCCATCTTTGTTTGCCGGCGCTTACGAGGAGGATGAAGACGCCGCAAATGTCAATATGTAAAGAATGGCTGTGTGCTCAATGACACAGTCTGCTTATGGCCGCTGTCTGTTTACTCCATCAGCCTCTCTCCGGAGGAGCACTGATGGGCTCTTCTCCTTCCCTCTGGCTTAATACACACTGCAGTGTGTGTGTGTGTGCGTGTGTGTGTGTGTGTGTGTGTGTGTGTGTGTGTGTGTGTGTGTGTGTGTGTGTGTGTGTGTGTGTGTGTGTGTGTGTGTGTGTGTGTGTGTGTGTGTGTGTGTACACACATTGTCCCTGGCCTCTCCATGCAGCTGTGAGTGTGAGTGCATGATATTATTAGGATTGTTGCTGGTTGGTTGGCCCACGCTGCTGTGTGTGTGTGTGTGTGTGTGTGTGTGTGTGTGTGTGTGTGTGTGTGTGTGTGTGTGTGTGTGTGTGTGTGTGTGTGTGTGTGTGTGTGTGTGTGTGTGTGTGTGTGTGTGTGTGTGTGTGTAGGGGGTGGATGACCGATATGCTTCCAAGGACGGGGAGGCTGCAGGGAGCTCTGAGCAATGTGTGTGTGTGTGTGTGTGTGTGTGTGTGTGCGTGTGTGTGTGTGTGAGTGAGTGATATTTGGCGTGGCTGTGGATGGCAGCGAGCATACGCACAGCACACAAGACAACAAGAGACGTGTCGCTGGAGCACTCAAAGTCTGCAACACATCACGTGCACAATGCTCAGTCCAGTTTGTACAGCAGGGCTGTTCAACTACCGTATTTTCTGGATTATGATTTGATGTTCAAACTCATAAACTTTATTTTTTTTTTGCAAATAATAATGAACTTAGAATTTCATGGCTGCAACACGTGCCAAAGTAGTTGGGAAAGGGCATGTTCACCGCTGTGTTACATGGCCTTTCCTTTTAACAACACTCAGTAAACGTTTGGGAACTGAGGAGACACATTTTTTAAGCTTTTCAGGTGGAATTATTTCCCATTCTTGCTTGATGTACAGCTTAAGTTGTTCAACAGTCCGGGGGTCTCCGTTGTGGTATTTTAGGCTTCATAATGCGCCACACATTTTCAATGGCAGACAGGTCTGGACTACAGGCAGGCCAGTCTAGTACCCGCACTCTTTTACTATGAAGCCACGTTGATGTAACACGTGGCTTGGCATTGTCTTGCTGAAATGAGCAGGGGCGTCCATGGTAACGTTGCTTGGATGGCAACATATGTTGCTCCAAAACCTGTATGTACCTTTCAGCATTAATGGCGCCTTCACAGATGTGTAAGTTACCCATGTCTTGGGCACTAATACACCCCCATACCATCACAGATGCTGGCTTTTCAACTTTGCGCCTATAACAATCCGGATGGTTCTTTTCCTCTTTGGTCCGGAGGACACGACGTCCACAGTTTCCAAAAACAATTTGAAATGTGGACTCGTCAGACCACAGAACACTTTTCCACTTTGTATCAGTCCATCTTAGATGAGCTCAGGCCCAGCGAAGCCGACGGCGTTTCTGGGTGTTGTTGATAAACGGTTTTCGCCTCGCATAGGAGAGTTTTAACTTGCACTTATAGATGTAGCGACCAACTGTAGTTACTGACAGTGGGTTTCTGAAGTGTTCCTGAGCCCATGTGGTGATATCCTTTACACACTGATGTCGCTTGTTGATGCAGTACAGCCTGAGGGATGGAAGGTCACGGGCTTAGCTGCTTACGTGCAGTGATTTCTCCAGATTCTCTGAACCCTTTGATGATATTACGGAGCGTAGCTGGTGAAATCCCTAAATTCCTTGCAATAGCTGGTTGAGAAAGGTTTTTCTTAAACTGTTCAACAATTTGCTCACGCATTTGTTGACAAAGTGGTGACCCTCGCCCCATCCTTGTTTGTGAATGACTGAGCATTTTATGGAATCTACTTTTATACCCAATCATGGCACCCACCTGTTCCCAATTTGCCTGTTCACCTGTGGGATGTTCCGAATAAGTGTTTGATGAGCATTCCTCAACTTTATCAGTATTTATTGCCACCTTTCCCAACTTCTTTGTCACGTGTTGCTGGCATCAAATTCTAAAGTTAATGATTATTTGCACAAAAAAAATGTTTATCAGTTTGAACATCAAATATGTTGTCTTTGTAGCATATTCAACTGAATATGGGTTGAAAAGGATTTGCAAATCATTGTATTCCGTTTATATTTACCTCTAACACAATTTCCCAACTCATATGGAAACGGGGTCTCTAATATGTACAGATATGTATAGGCTATATAAATTGTTACTTTACATGCAGTCGACCCTCTGCCAATGTATTAAATGTTTCTTGCCTAATGCGACACCCCTGCGTTAGAGCCTCATTCCAAAATGGAATCAATTAATTTTTGTCCTCAAAATTCTACACACAATACCCCATAATGACGATGTGATTTTTTTGTTTTTTCCCCGCAAATGTATTAAAAAAAACAACAACAAAAAAACACACGTAATTAAGTATTCACACCCTTTGTTCAATAATGTTGCACCTTTGGCAGCAATTACAGCCTCGAGTCTTTTTTTAATACGACCCACAAGCTCGGCACACTTATCTATGCAGCAACTCTCAACCTCTACCAGGTTGGATGAGAAGAAGGGATTTTCACTCAGGACGTCTCTTAATTGCGCTCTTTTTATTTTTGCCGTTTCACCTTCATTATTATTTCCCACGCAGCATGTCTTCTGATGGCAGTGCGTCAAAGAGAAGGAAAGGGAATGAGCGAAACATCGGACGCGGTGAAATGCTGAGAAAGAATAGTCTGCAGCCTTGCAACCCTCGTTAAATTATGTAGATGGCATCTTCCAACATGCGTGAAGATTGGGTGAAATAGGCCGGGGACTAACTGAGCAGCCTAGTGGTCTCATTATTGATACTTCCTCTTTCTCTCGCCTGCAACAACACTTCCTGTGTGCAAAACAATAACCAGAAGAGAATAACAGTTCTCCCTTTTTTTGTTTTATTCCTGAGAGTTTAGACACCCCTGGTGTTGTATCAAGTGAAGTGTGGCTTTACTTTTGCCTTCACACCCACACACACACACACACACACACACACACACACACACACACACACACACACACACACACACACACACACACACACACAGTGATAGTTCCATCAGTGTAATAGTCAATCCCCAGAGATTCTAAATGCAGCGTAACATCTAGCTGGGTGAGATTAGTGTGCGTGTGAATGTGTGACTGTGTGTGTGTGTGTGTGTGTGTGTGTGTGTGTGTGTGTGTGTGTGTGTGTGTGTGTGTGTGTGTGTGTGTGTGTGTGTGTGTGTGTGTGTGTGTGTGTGTGCATGCATGTGTGGTTGTAAAATTGCTTTTTGACACTTTCCTCGTCTGTTTTTTCCCCCCTCATTTTAACAGCTCAGGTTGGTGTGTGTGTGTGTGTGTGTGTGTGTGTGTGTGTGTGTGTGTGTGTGTGTGTGTGTGTGTGTGTGTGTGTGTGTGTGTGTGTGTGTGTGTGTGTGTGTGTGTGTGTGTGTGTGTGTGTGTGTGTGTGTGTTACGATGTCATTGTAACCACAAACATCTGCTGGTTTAATGAGCCTTGAAAAGTGATGGGACACTTTTATCTTTACTTCTACTCACATCATTGTGTGTGTGTGTGTGTGTGTGTGTGTGTGTGTGTGTGTGTGTGTGTGTGTGTGTGTGTGTGTGTGTGTGTGTGTGTGTGTGTGTGTGTGTGTGTGTGTGTGTGTGTGTGTGTGTGTCTGTGTGTGTGTGTGTGTGTGTGTGTGTGTGTGTGTGTGTGTGTGTGTGTGTGTGTGTGTGTGTGTGCGTGTGTGTGTGCGCGTGGCCTCGATACCAATATTTTGATACTGCTTACTAAAATGTATTTCGCCACTTTTTATTACTTTTCAAAATAAAGGGGACCACACCTATCAGTTCATGGTTTGCGTAAAGGCTAACTTGTTATTTTCCTTTGTAATATCTGCCTACTGAGCCTATGGTGCTGTTAAGTTATTGTGGCTCAATTTGCCTTCATTTTTTTTATGTTAATGTCTTATTATTTAATATATATTATTGTTTTAGTTGCTTAAGAGATATTCCTGGCTCTGAATTTGCTCATTGCTATTTGTATGTTTTTGTGCATTATTCGTTGCCGTCATCATTAAACGAACAGGTTACTCATCAGTTACTCAGTACTTGAGTAGTTTTTTCACAACATACTTTTTACTTTTACCCAAGTAAATATTTGGGTGACTACTCCTTACTTTTACTTGAGTAATAAATCTCTAAAGTAACAGTACTCTTACTTGAGTACAATTTCTGGCTACTCTACCCACCTCTGGTAGTAAGTAAACAAACAAAGACTCCTAATTAGTCTGCTGACGTATGCAGTAACATATTGTGTCATTTATCTACCTATTATTTTGTCAACATCATGAGGGACAAGCGGTAGAAAACGGATTATTAGTCTACTCGTTCATTTACTGTTAATATCTGCTTATTTTCTCTTTTAACATGTTTTATCTGCACTTCTGTTCAAATGTAAAAAGCCCTCATTCCTTCGTTGTTTGGATGCTTTACATTAGTTTTCTGTGATACTACAAATTCCGATACCAAGTAGTTACAGGATCATACATATTTAAAGTTCTCCTGTGTCCAGGGACGTATTTCATGGGTTTATAAACAATAAAAAATGACAAAACATTTTGTTATAATAAAAATAAAAATAAAAATATCGATTGTAGTATCGACTATACGGCTCTTGTACTTGGTATCGTTGCAGTCGATGTCTGCGTAGATCCACCCATGGCATTTGTTTACATTCAGGAGCGTTAGCTTGTTGTTAGCGGTGAGCTATTGTATCATTCTACGGTGTGTAGTGAAGCCTGTTTAGCTATTCCTCGTCCTGCAGTGCTAATGGTACTTGTAAGAAACTCACTTCATCCGTCGCCATGGAGACGAGGATTAGGGATTTAGAAGTAGCTCAAACGCTGCCGACTGCGGATGTAGAGTGGTGCTTCAGTGTTTATATTTATTGTTAGTTTTAAGCCAAAATGCGTCCGTTCTCCGTCTTATGTCTGCACATGTGTCTGCTTGTAAGTACTCCGTGCGTGTGCGTTGCCTTGGCGGCGCCGATGCCCCATCAGTGGGCGTGGCCTGCTTGGCTCTTCCCCTTTAGCTAATTTACATAGCACCTCACACTTGTTAGGAACCTCCCTTTAGGAGGGTAGAGTCCTCCCAGATCCTTTTATCCTAAGTGTGTCTAAAACGGGGGTCGGCACTTTAGCGCCGCCCTAGTGGCTCCCTGGAGCTTTTTATAAAAATGTACGGTTTTTGGTGTCTGTAGGAGGACAAACATGACACAAACCTTCCTAATTGTTAGAAATCCCACTGTTTGAATTAGACGTGCTTCACTGATGAGAGTATTTGGCGAGCGCCGTTTTGTCCTACTCATTTCGGCGGTCCTTGAACTCACCGCAGTTTGTTTATAGAGTGTCCGCCCTGAGATGGGTAGGTTGTGAGTTCAAACCCCGGCCGAGTCATACCCAAAGACTATAAAAATGGGACCCATTACCTCCCCTGCTTGACACTCAGGTTGGAATTGGGGGGTTAAATAACCAAAAATTATTCCCGGGCGCGGCCACCGCTGCTGCTCACTGCTACCCTCACCTCCCAGGGGGGTGATCAAGGGTGATGGGTCAAATGCAGAGAATAATTTCGCCACACCTAGACAATCATGGGTACTTTAACTTTAACATGTACAACTTGACGTGTTTTTCGCCACTCCTTGTTTGTCTCATTTTGTCCACCAAACGTTTTATGCTGTGTGTGAATGCAGAAAGGTGATTTTTGTTGATGTTATTGTCTTGTTGGTGTGCTAATCAGGCATATTTGGTCAGTGCATGACTGCAAGCGAATCGATGCTAACATGCTATTTAGGCTAGCTGTATGTACATATTGCATCATTATGCGTCGTTTGTAGGTATATTTGCGTTTATTTAATCTCCTTTACTTATGTCCTATTTAATTTATATTTTCATGTCTCATGACACATTATCTGTATGTAATATTCAGAATCAGAATCAGAAATACTTTATTAATCCCCCAGGGGAAATTAACATTTTCAGCACGATCCAATTCAAGATCAGACAAACATTACAGGGAGACAGAACAGGATCAAACATTACAGGGAGACAGAACAGGATCGCTGCCAACTTCCGGCGCCCCTTACAAAAAAGGTGAGATACAGGTAAACAATGAGGGGGTGAGAAAAATAAAGAAATAAATAAATATATGTATATACATTTTGGCTGCATTTCTGATAGTTGTTTGTGTGCCGTCTTGTTCCAGACCACAGCAAACGTTACCCAGCTTGCAAAGATTGTAATAAATCCATTAGAAGAAGACATTTCCTTTAACTACTTTATACCTTTGCCCAATTACCTAAACCAGTAATTTCCAGGAGTTGTCTCCAGAGGTGGGACCAAGTCATTGCTTTGCAAGTCACAAGTAAGTCTCAAGTCTTTGCCCTCAAGTCTCGAGTCAAGTCCCGAGTCAAGACAGGCAAGTCCCGAGTCAAGTCCAAAGTCAAGACTAGAAAGTCTCAATTCAAGTCCCCAAGTCCTGCATTTTGAGTTTCGAGTCTTTTCAAGTCCTTTTAACCACAGACTAATATTTTTGCACAGATTGTGTATGCTTTAAAACGCTGTATTTATTTATTAAAACAAGTGCATTTGAAATTGCAGGAAAAAAAATGGTGCTGACATTGCAATTCATAATAGCACTATTAACCAGTCATTTTAATAGTTTAAACAATTTTAAACATTTAACTCATTCCTTTACAGAATAAAAACATTTGCAAAAACAAACATTAACATACTATTGGTTGTATTTTATGAAAATAACATTACCACAAAGTTGAGAAGGAGCAAAGATCTTCAATATTTGTATGTGAGAATCACAAAGAAATCTTCTGGGGGAGGATGACACCCCTACAGGGGTTTGGTTTACAAACTTTCAGCCCCACCTAAAACAAAATTCACCAGCCGCCACTGATTATGATGCATTCTCATTTTAGGCAAAGTATAAGACAATACGTTCTTACAGTATAATTGTAACCAGGAATAAGTCTTCAAGTAACAATATTCAAATACTAACATTGTTGGGTAAGACAGCATTTGGTTTTATTCTGAATCCAGTGAAACAGATTGGTGGTTTTAGCTGATAAAGACTTTCAGGTGTTTATATATGTTTATGTTGAAGTATTTGGCAGACGCTTTTATCCAAAGCGACATACATAAAAAATAGATATAAAACAATCACTGTAAACATTATCATTTAAGGGAAGAATGTAATACAAAATATCAATACAAAGTGTCAAGACAGAATAAACTCTCTGCTGCTGCAGCAACAGAGTTACAGTCTATAGGTCCCTAAAATATATAGATATCTAATGTATTCATACATTGTTTATGTAGGATATACGCATGTATATATAATCTAATCATATTGTTTCTTCAATTTAAAAATAGCTGACCGTTTTTTCCCCCTTCTCTGGGATTATATTCCCAGTTTTGATCTTGGACGTCTGGTCATTTATAGCGTATAAGAATATTATATTACTGTTAAGCAAACTATGAATGATAAAAACGCCAAAACATGTGTCCGTTATCATAGCTACACGCATGACAAAAAAACCGCGTGAAAATCAGTGGTATTCAGTGAGGTAAGATGAATTAAATTTGCTGACAGTTCATTGCTCCTGCCAAATGAATTGCACTGAGTGGAGCGGATCACCACTCCAAGATGGCGGCCCCGCGTCTCGTCTGCGCCTGTAGGCAGTAGCGCTCGATGCTGCGTACCCTTATAAGATGTCTAAGGTTATAACGTTAGCAGTGAGTTTACAGCCTCACTGATTTAACTACACAGCAAATAAAAGTCATGTTACTTAGCCAATAAACGTTATCTTACATTCAAAACTTACCCTTCTTTGGGCAACTTCAAATGTCGAACGAAGTTGGAAGTTGTTGCGTCTCCGTCTGTAATATTCGAACAATTCGTTTTTTGTTGACCAAGTCATAGTTTTAATACCCGAATGAAACCAACTTTGGCATAATTGTTTCTCACTGCCGCATTGTTTGACAACTCATGTTCGGTGGTTGTCCTGCAATTGGATTGGATGAGAGCTGTGGGATGAAAACAACGTAGATCTAATTTGATTGGCTGTTGTACTGACAGCACACACGCTGACAAGCAGCACACACGCTTATAGACACAGACATATAAAATGAAAGATACGGAGCGCTCCCAAATAACTTTTTAAGGTTTGGGTTTTGGGGAAAGTAGCAAGTCATGTCAAGTCAAAAGCCTCAAGTCCAAGTGAAGTCACAAGTCATTGATGTTAAAGTCTAAGTCGAGTTGCAAGTCTCTTTACATTTTGTCAAGTCGAGTCTAAAGTCATCAAATTCATGACTCGAGTCTGACTCGAGTCCAAGTCATGTGACTCGAGTCCACACCTCTGGTTGTCTCTCTCTCTCTAAGAAAACCTCCGTTTTAGTAATGTTTTCCACTTTTGTAAAAATGTGTGGAATAAATATAAAATTTCTACATTTCTGTCAACAAAGATTTCCGTCAGCCTGTGACTAATAGTCATTTTGATAGTAGGCTAATATAGACACATCTTGTATAACATTTATGTATGGCTTTTAATTTTTTGCCGCTCCAGACGGATTTTTTTTTTTGTATTTTTGGTCCTCTTTCAACATTTTGGGCTAAAATGAAGAGAAGTTCCAAACTTTACCCTGCAAAACAGGAGTAAGTACAAGCAACAGCAATAGTGGACTAGCGGGTAGGTCGTGAGTTCGAACCCCGGCCGAGTCATACCCAAAGACTATAAAAATGGGACCCATGACCTCCCTGCTTGGCACTCAGCATCAAGGGTGGGAATTGGGGGGTTAAATCACCAAAAATGATTCCCGGGCGCGGCCACCGCTGCTGCTCACTGCTCCCCTCACCTCCCAGTGGGGTGATCAAGGGTGATGGGTGAAATGCAGAGGATAATTTCGCCACACCTCGTGTGTGTGTGACGATCATGGGTACTTTATCTTTTTATCTTTATTACTATGTGAAGGCAATCCCGACAATAGTTGCTCCTTTCGGTTGTCACGCCTCGACGGGGTAGCGAAACCGAAAGTTGACTCCGTCAAGCTAGAGAGAAAAAAAAATTTTTAGAGGAGCAAATATACATGGACTTGATAGAAAATTAAAAAAATACATGAAAATAAACTCAAAAAAGACAAGTGGAATAATTACATTATTTATAAATAAATGCAAAATAATAGTAAAACACATGATAATCATTAATAAACATAACAAAACGTGCTTGTGGGAACATGTATATGTTTCTAGTAGGTCTCTAATAATCTAGAAAGGTGTTTCTTTACGTATCGTGAATGTTTTTCTAGATAAATGATCCCCTTCGTCCATTTTTTTTGAACACTTCAGATTTTGTACATTTGCTCCTAAATATCCTAAATATTCCTCGAACACAATGATGGCATTGTCTTACTTCCTGATCCCTCGCTCTCTAATTTGCTTAATAGTTTCCTACCGACTAGCTCCCTTGCGTCCTTTCCTCCATCCCGACCGTTCCCTCGATCTCTCCTCTCCTACCATCCTTGCCGCCCACTATGCTCCCTTACCCGCTACTTCTTTCATCCTTCCCTTTGTCCCTTTCCTCGCTCCCTCGCTGGTTGGCGACCTCCGAGGCTTTGACCCACTTTGATGTCGAACGCTGTCCGAGGTGGTCAAGGGGGCGGGGCCACGGATCATTTCTCTGCGCTTGACCCCTCCCCCGCCGCCTCACTACAGAGTGTGTAATCTGTTAAGTGGGCGGAGACATGAAAGGGCAAAATATGCAGTGTGTGTGTGTGTGTGTGTGTGTGTGTGTGTGTGTGTGTGTGTGTGTGTGTGTGTGTGTGTGTGTGTGTGTGTGTGTGTGTGTGTGTGTGTGTGTGTGTGTGAAGGATGCCGAGCGTCACCCGAGCTGATGGCGACGTAAACAATGGCCGCCCCCGCTCCGCACAAAAGCAATAGAAGTCCGTCTTCTCTGAACTTCCCGCGCGCTGCCACTGTGAAGGCAATAGGAGACATGAGCAGGGTGGCACAAAACCAATAGGGTTCTTGTTAGGTGACGTCTCATTCAACTCTAGTAAGGATCAGAGCACTCAAAATAGATAGGATTCTTGTTGGATTTGGTTTAACAAAAAAAAAAAAATCGATAGTGTTTTTGGATCGGGTCTCAATTTAAGTTCAATAAGATTCTTTGTAGATCACATTGGACATAATCAATAGGGTTCCTGTTAGATTAGATCAATTTGAACAAAATCAATAGGGTTTTTGTTAGATCAGGTCACATTCAACACAATCTCATTCGATCACATTAAACAAAATGAGTAGGATTCTTATTCGATCACATTGAACAAAATCAATAGGGTTGTTGTTTGATCACAAACAAATTTAATACGGGTTCTTGTTCGATCACATTGAACAAAATCAATAGGGTTCTTGTTTGATCACATTACACAACATCAATAGGGTTCTTGTTCGATCACATTGAACAAATCAATAGGGTTCTTGTTTGATCACAAACAAATTTAATACGGGTTCTTGTTCGATCACATTGAACAAAATCAATAGGGTTCTTGTTTGATCACATTACACAACATCAATAGGGTTCTTGTTCGATCACATTGAACAAATCAATAGGGTTCTTGTTTGATCACAAACAAATTTAATACGGGTTCTTGTTCGATCACATTGAACAAAATCAATAGGGTTCTTGTTTGATCACATTGAACAAAATCATTAAGGTTCTTGTTAGATCAGGTCACATTCAACACAATCAATGGGGTTCGTGTTCGATCACATTCAACACAATCAATAGGGTTCTTGTTTGATCACAATCAATTTGCAATCAACAGGGTTTTTGTTCGATCACATTGAACAAAATCAGTAGGGATCTTCTTCGATCACATTGAACAAAATCAATAGGGTTCTTGTTAGATCAGGTCACATTCAACACGATCAACAGGGTTCTCATTCGAGCACATTAAACAAAATCAGTAGGATTCTTGTTCGATCACATTGAACAAAATCAATAGGGTTCTTGTTCGATCACATTACACAAAATTAATAGGGTTCTTGTTCGATCACATTGAACAAAATCAATAGGGTTCTTGTTCGATCACATTGAACAAAATCAATAGGGTCCTTGTTAGATCACATTGAACAAAAGCAATAAGGTTCTTGTTAGATCAGGTCACATTCAACACAATCAATAGGGTTTGTGTTCGATCACATTCAACACTATCAATAGGGTTCTTGTTCGATCACAATCAATAGGGTTCTTGTTCTATCACATTGAACAAAATCAATAGGGTTCTTGTTAGATCAGGTCACAATCAACAGGGTTCTCATTCGATCACATTGAACAAAATCAATAGGGTTCTTCTTTGATCACATTACACAAAATTAATAGGGTTCTTGTTCGATCACATTGAACAAAATCAATAGGGTTTTTGTTTGATCACAAACAAATTTAACATGGGTTCTTGTTAGATCACATTGAACTAAATCAATAGGGTTCTTGTTCGATCACATTAAACAAAATCAATAAGGTTCTTGTTAGATCAGGTCACATTCAACACAATCAATAGGGTTCTTATTCGATCACATTCAAACAATCAATAGGGTTCTTGTTTGATAACAATCAATAGGGTTCTTGTTCTATCACATTGAACAAAATCAATAGGGTTCCTGTTAGATCAGGTCACATTCAAGGCAATCAACAGGGTTCTCATTCGATCACATTGAACAAAATCAGTAGGGATCTTCTTTGATCACATTGAACAAAATCAGTAGGGTTCTTGTTCTATCACATTCAACACAATCAATAGGGTTCTTGTTAGATCACATTCAACGCAATCAATAGGGTTATTGTTCGATCAAATTGAAAAAAATCAGTAGGGTTCTTGTCCTATCACATTGAACACATTCAGTAGGGTTCTTGTTTTATCACATTGAACAAAAACAATAAGGTTCTTGTCAGATCAGGTCACATTCAACACAATCAGTAGGGTTCTTTTTCGATCACATTCAACATAATCAATAGGGTTCTTTTTCGATCACATTCGACGCAATCAATAGGGTTCTTGTGTGATCACATTCAACACAATCAATAGGGTTCTTGTTTGATCTCATTCAACACAATCAATAGGGTTCTTGTACGATCACATTCGACGCAATCAAGTGTTCTTTTTCGATCACATTCGACGCAATCAATAGGGTTCTTGTGTGATCACATTCAACACAATCAGTAGGGTTCTTGTTCGATCACATTGAACAAAATCAGTAGGGTTCTTGTTCTATCACATTGAACACAATCAGTAGGGTTCTTGTTTTATCACATTGAACAAAAACAATAAGGTTCTTGTTAGATCAGGTCACATTCAACACAATCAATAGGGTTCTTTTTCGATCACATTCAACACAATCAATAGGATTCTTGTTCGATCACATTCGACACAATAAATAGGGTTCTTGTTCGATCACATTCGACCCAATCAATAGGGTTCTTGTTCTATCACACTGAACTAAATCAATAGGGTTCTTGTTCTATCACATTGAACAAAATCAATAGGGTTCTTGTTCGATCACATTGAACAAATTCAATAGGGTTCTTGTTCGATCACATTAAACAAAATCAACAAGGTTCTTGTTCTATCACATTCACACAATCAATAGGGTTCTTGTTCGATCAGATTCAACATAATCAATAGGTTTCTTGTTCGAACACGTTCGACACAATCAATAGGGTTCTTGTTCGATCACATTGAACAAAATCAATAAGGTTCTTATTGGATCAGGTCACATTCCACACAATCAATAGGGTTCGTGTTCGATCACATTCGACACAATCAATAGGGTTCCTGTTCGATCACATTCAACACAATCAATAGGGTTCTTGTTCTATCACACTGAACTAAATCAATAAGGTTCTTGTTCTATCACACTCAACACAATCAATAGGGTTCTTGTTCTATCACACTGAACTAAATCAATAAGGTTCTTGTTCTATCACATTCAACACAATCAATAGGGTTCTTGTTCGATCACACTGAACTAAATCAATAAGGTTCTTGTTCTATCACACTCAACACAATCAATAGGGTTCTTGTTCTATCACACTGAACTAAATCAATAAGGTTCTTGTTCTATCACATTCGACACAATCAATAGGGTTCTTGTTCGATCACATTCAACACAATCAATAGGGTTCTTGTTTTATCACACTGAACTAAATCAATAAGGTTCTTGTTCTATCACACTCAACACAATCAATAGGGTTCTTGTTCTATCACACTGAACTAAATCAATAAGGTTCTTGTTCTATCACATTCAACACAATCAATAGGGTTCTTGTTCGATCACATTGAACAAAATCAGTAAGGTTGTTGTTCGATCACATTGAACAAAATCAATAGGGTTCTTGTTCGATCACATTGAACAAAATCAGTAAGGTTGTTTTTCGATCACATTGAACAAAATCAATAGGGTTCTTGTTCGATCACATTGAACAAAATCAGTAAGGTTGTTGTTCAATCACATTGAACAAAATCAATAGGGTTCTTGTTCGATCACATTGAACAAAATCAGTAAGGTTGTTTTTCGATCCCATTAAACAAAATCAGCAGGGTTCTTGTTTTATCACATTGAACAAAAACAATAAGGTTCTTATTAGAGCAGGTCACATTCAACACAATCAACATGGTTCTTGTTCGATTGCATTGAACAAAATCAATAGGGTTCTTGTTCGATTACATCGAACAAAATCAATAAGGTCCTTGTTGGATTTGATCACGCTGGACATACTCAATACAGGTCACATTAAGGAAAATCAGTAGGGTTCTTGTTGGACCAGGTGACCACCTTGTCCTTTGACCCCCTGCTACTCCTGACACACGTGTGTGTGTGTAAGATACCAGTCAAAATGAATAGAGTCCTTGCTTTGACCACGCCCCTGGACTTCCTGACACATGATAACCAAGTTGACCTTCCAGAGTCCAGACCCTCCAGTGTTTCTCTGCAAGCCCCAAAGAAGCTTTTAGTCTTCCTGCTTGATGTTTTATTCAGCATCAATGGCGTCTGATTGCAGTCATTTGTGTGCACTCCTCATTCTGGAGCACTTTTCAATGCACTGCTGTGTGTGCGTGTATGTGTGTGTGTGTGTGTGTGTGTGTGTGTGTGTGTGTGTGTGTGTGTGTGTGTGTGTGTGTGTGTGTGTGTGTGTGTGTGCGGGGGAGGGTGTCCTTGTTTACTGCGTTTATGAAATTATGTTTTCTCTGCGCGCTCTCGTAAGTGTGTGTGAGTCAATTTGTCTTTCAATTGCTAGCGCTAATGATAAATAAATGGTAAATGGCTTGTACTTGTATAGCGCTTTTCTACCTTCAAGGTACTCAAGCGCTTTGACAGTATTTCCACATTTACCCATTCACACACACATTCACACACTGATGGAGGGAGCTGCCATGCAAGGCGCTAACCAGCAGCCATTAGGAGGCAAAGGGTGAAGTGTCTTGCCCAAGGACACAACGGACATGACTAGGAAGGTAGAAGGCGGGAATTGAACCCCAGTAACCAGCAACACTCCGATTGCTGGCACAGCCACTCTACCAACTTCTCTAATAGAGAATGAAATATATCAAAATTAGGGTGGTCCCCCAAAAAATTTACTGTCAACATATGAAATAACAAGTGTGTGTAAAAAATTTGAAGTGCTCCCCCTCTGGTCAACATATGAAATAACAAGTGTGTGTAAAAAATTTGAAGTGCTCCCCCTTTGGTCAACATATGAAATAATAAATATGTGTAAAAAATATTTGAAGTGCTCCCCCTCTGGTCAACATATGAAATAACAAGTGTGTGTAAAAAAAAAAGTTGAAGTGGTCCCCCTCTGGTCAACATATGAAATAACAAGTGTGCGAAAAAAATTTGAAGTGGTCCCCCTCTGGTCAACATATGAAATAACAAGTGTGTGTGAAAAAAAAATGTAAGTGCTCCCCCTCTGGTCAACATATGTAATAACATGTGTGTGTAAGATATTGAAATGCGCCCCCTTTGGCCAAAATGAATACAAAAAAATTAAGTAAATATGTATATAGAGACATACTGTAATAACTTGAAGTGAATAATGAAGATTAAAAACAAATTACAAACCAAAAAAAATAAGGAATTAACTAAAATCAGTCTTTTTGCTCACAATGTGTCGATTTTTTTCTTATGAAATTGGGAACAATTTCTCATATTATTTCTGTAATATTGCAATATTTTCTCGTAGAATTATTACTTTTTTTATGAAAAAGTATTACTTTTTAATGCGAAATGGTGACATTTTTCATATAAAATTCTGACTTTTATCACAATATTGCCAATTTTTTTTGCTTTTCTTGTAAAATAGTGACATTTTTTGAGTAAAATGATGACTTTTGTCATAATTTAGCTAAGTAAAATTCTGATTATTATTATAATATTGCCAAAATGTTAGTTTTCTTATGAAATTGTGACTTTTGTCAAGTAAAATTACGACTCTTTTCATGAAATTGCCAAAATGTTAAGCCTTTCTTGTAAAATTGCAATATTTTCTCGTAAAATTATTACTTTTTAATGTAAAACGGTGAAATTTTTTTCATATAAAATTCTGACTTTTATCACAATATTCCCAATTTTTTTTTGCTGTTCTTGTAAAATAGTGAAATTTTTTGAGTAAAATGATGACTTTTGTCATAACTTAGCCAAATAAATTCTGATTATTATTATAATATTGCCAAAATGTTTAAGTTTTCTTATAAAATTGTGACTTTTGCCAAGTAAAATTACGACTCTTTTCATAAAATTGCCAACATTTTAAGCTTTTCTTGTAAAATTGTGGGTGAAAATTAGGGTGGTCCCAAAAAGGAGGGATTTTTCAAATTGACTGTGTGTCAGTTTTAAAAGTGCTCCCCCTCTGGTCAACATATGAAATAACAAGTGTGTGTAAAAATTTTTTGAAGTGCTCCCCCTCTGGTCAACATATGAAATAACAAGTGTGTGTAAGAAATTGAAATGCGCCACCTTTCGCCAAAATGATTCAAAAAATAAAACGAATATGCATATAGAGACATACTGTAATAACTTGAAGTAAATAATGAAGATTAAAAATAAATTACAAACAAAAAAAAATAAGGAATGAACTAAAATCATTTTTTTTGCTCACAATGTGTCGATTTTTTTCTTATGAAATTGGGAACAATTTCTCATATTATTTCTGTAATATTGCAATATTTTCTCGTAGAATTATTACTTTTTTTATGTAAAATTATTACTTTTTAATGCGAAATGGTGACATTTGTCATATAAAATTATGACTTTTATCACAATATCATCACAATTTTTTTTGCTTTTCTTGTAAAATAGTGACATTTTTGAGTAAAATGATGACTTTTGTCATAATTTAGCTAAGTAAAATTCTGATTATTATTATAATATTGCCAAAATGTTAAAGTTTGCTTATGAAATTGTGACTTTTGTCAAGTAAAATTACGACTCTTTTCATTAAATTGCCAAAATGTTAAGCTTTTTTTGTAAAATCGCAATATTTTCTCGTAAAATTATTACTATTTAATGTAAAACGGTGAAATTTTTTTCATATAAAATTCTGCCTTTTATCACAATATTCCCAATTTTTTTTTGCTGTTCTTGTAAAATAGTGAAATGTTTTGAGTAAAATGATGACTTTTGTCATAACTTAGCCAAATAAATTCTGATTATTATTATAATATTGCCAAAATGTTGAAGTTTTCTTATAAAATTGTGACTTTTGCCAAGTAAAATTACGACTCTTTTCATAAAATTGCCAACATTTTAAGCTTTTCTTGTAAAATTGTGGGTGAAAATTAGGGTGGTCCCAAAAAGGAGGGATTTTTCAAATTGACTGTGTGTCAGTTTAAAAAGTGCTCCCCCTCTGGTCAACATATGAAATAACATGTGTGTGTAAGAAATTGAAATGCGCCCCCTTTGGCCAAAATGAATACAAAAAATAAAATAAATATGCATACAGAGACATACTGTAATAACTTGAAGTAAATAATGAAGATTAAAAACAAATTACAAACAAAAAAATAAGGAATTAACTAAAATCAGTCTTTTTCTCAGAATGTGTCAACTTTTTTTCTTATAAAATTGGGAACAATTTCTCATATTCTTTCTGTTTCTGTAATATTGCAATATTTTCTCGTAGAATTATTACTTTTTTATGCAAAATGGTGACATTTGTCATATAAAATACTGACTTTTATCACAATTTTTGTTGCCGTTCTTGTAAAATAGTGACATTTTTTGAGTAAAATTATGACTTTTGTCATACTTTTGGCAAGTAAAATTCTGATTATTATTATAATATTGCCAAAATGTTCGATTTTTTAAATAAAATTGTGACTTTTGCCAAGTAAAATTACGAATCTTTTCATAAAATTGCCAAAATTTTAAGCTTTTCTTGTAAAATTGTGGGTGAAAATTAGGGTGGTCCCAAAAAGGAAGGGATTTTTCAAATCGACTGTGTGTCAGTTTTAAAAGTGCCCCCACCCCCTCTGGTCAACATATGAACTAACAAGTGTGTGTAAAAAATTTGAAGTGCTCCCCCTCTGGCCAACATATGTAATAACAAGTGTGTGTAAGGAATTGAAATGCGCCCCCTTTGGCCAAAATGTTTTTTTTTTTTTTTTTAAAAAAATATATATATATATATATATAGAGAGAGAGAGAGAGAGAGAGAGAGAGAGAGAGAGAGAGAGAGAGAGAGAGAGAGAGAGAGAGAGAGAGAGAGAGAGAGAGAGAGAGAGAGAGAGAGAGAGAGAGAGAGAGAGAGAGAGAGAGAGAGAGAGAGAGAGAGAGAGAGAGAGAGAGATACTGTAATAACTTGAAGTAAATAAGAAACAAATTACAAACCAAAAATTAAAAAAAAAACAAGGAATTAACTAAAATCAGTCTTTTTCTCACAATGTGTCGACTTTTTTCTTATAAAATTTGGAGTTTTTACAGATATTACAGATACGTTTCTGTAATATTGCAATATATATATTCTCGTAAAATGATTACTTTTTTATGTAAAATTATTACTTTTTAATGCAAAAAGGTAACATTTGTCATATATTTGTCACTTGTCACATTTGGTGTTTTTTAAATAGTGACATTTTTTGAGTAAAATTATGACTTTTGTCATAATTTAGCCGAGTAAAATTCCGATTATTATTATAATATTGCCAAAATGTTAAAGTTTTTCTTATGAAATTGTGACTTTTGTCAAGTAAAATTACGACTCTTTTCGTAAAATTGCCAAAATGTTAAGCTTTTCTTGTAAAATTGCGACTGTTATTGAGTAATAGTCCAATTTTGATCATACAATTGCACAAATGCTCAGTTTTACTTGTAAAATGTTGACTTGCGTTGAGTAAAATTACGACTTGTGTTGTAAAAATGGCAAAATTCGAAGTTTTACTTGTGAAAATGTGACCTTCTTCTTGTGAAATTCCAACTCATTTTTCACAGGAAGCTTTTTTTATATTTGCATAGTATGTATATATTATTAATGTTGTACATACAAATATTTATGTGTCTAGAAAGGGCGGCCCTAAATCGGTAGGCATATTTCGGAGGTCTCAAGAAGGTAAGAAATACAAGACTATGTGTGTGTGTGTGTGTGTGTGTGTGTGTGTGTGTGTGTGTGTGTGTGTGTGTGTGTGTGTGTGTGTGTGTGTGTGTGTGTGTGTGTGTGTGTGTGTGTGTGTGTGTGTTTTGCTGTCCTTCAAAATGGCCAACTCACAGAACTTATTACTATTTGTGTGTACGGTCAAATCTACCTAGCAACAGCGGTCGGTCCTCACAACTACAGAAGTCAAATATTTGTTTTACTTTGTGTGTTTTGCATTCTGAAGTGAGGTTGCAACTCTCTACTCCCATCTAGTGCTAGATATATATTTTTTCATCCTTCTAGCTATAGTGGAAAGGGGGGCCCTCACAACCTACTGACCAAACGTGGGTCCACACAAAGTAGGCAAGACGTGTGTGTGTGTGTGTGTGTGTGTGTGTGTGTGTGTGTGTGTGTGTGTGTGTGTGTGTGTGTGTGTGTGTGTGTGTGTGTGTGTGTGTGTGTTTGTGCAGAAGAAGAGAGGGATGGGGGCTGGGGGGGGGGTATAAGCATGAGGAAGGTTAGAAGGCGGGAAGAGGACAAAGTGGAAAAAGACACAGCCTCCTCTTCATCATCCTCTTCATCCGCCTCTTCATCATGGTCCTATTCTTCTCCTCCTCCTCCATGCTGCTTTGTTCTCATGACAAGGCGAGCCTTTCCCTGGCAGGAACAACGTAAACACACTATAAACAAATGACAAAGCGAGAGACTAAAGCAACAATACGTGACAACGTGCAGCGCCACAAGGCTAGCAGTACAATGTCCAAATGGTTCAGAAATAGTCATTAGCAATCAATTAACTTTCTTTTTAAAAACACAATCCTGTCTTTTTATGTTTCATGTCTATTAATTGTACTTTTGCTTAGGGATGTCCGATAATGGCTTTTTTGTCGATATCCAATATTCCGATATTGTCCAACTCTTATCAACCGATACCGATATCAACGGATACCGATATAACACACGAATTAACACATTATTATGCCTAATTTGGACAACCAGGTATGGTGGAAATAAGGTCCTTTTTTTTAAAAAAAAATTAATAAAATAATATAAATAAATTAAAAAACATTTTCTTGAATAAAAAAAAAGTAAAACAATACAAAAACAGTTACATAGAAACTAGTAATTATTGAAAATGAGTAAAATTAACTGTTAAAGGTTAGTACTATTAGTGGACCAGCAGCACGCACAATTATGTGTGCTTACGGACTGTATCCCTTGCAGACTGTATTGATGTATATTGATATATAATGTAGGAACCAGAATATTAATAACAGAAAGAAACAACCCTTTTGTGTGAATGAGTGTAAATGGGGGAGGGAGGTTTTTTGGGTTTGTGCACTAATTGTAAGTGTATCTTGTGTTTTTATGTTGATTTAAAAAAAAACAAAAAAAAAAAACGATACCGATAATTAAAAAAACGATACCGATAATTACCGATATTACATTTTAAAGTATTTATCGGCAGGCCGTTAATATCGGCCTGCCGATATTATCTCTACTTTTGCTCTACTTAAAGCAACAATAGCTAACGTCATGCAGCACCATAAGCTGAAATTATTTAGAAATATTGTGTGAATGCTCCAAAGCATTTTCTACACCAAAATTCATCCATCCATTTTCTACCGCTTGTCCCTTTCGGGGTGGCGGGGGTTGCTGGAGTCTATCTCAGCTGCATCTATTTATTCAACTTCTTCTTCTTCTTCTTTTACCTTCCACATTTTTCACACGATTCAAAAACGTTCCGACTTCAAACTGTTCAGCCTATTCGGGAATCGCGGGCTTTCCCTTGACAAATTCCAAAAATTCCCAGATTTCCCAGAATTCCAGGTTTTCCGGGACATTTTTCCCATTCAAAATGAATTGTTCAAACTTCCACCATTTCCACATTTTTCAAAGCATTCCACCTTCAACCAAAATTCCAGGATTTTCCAGAATTCCTGCTTTTCCAAAGCCCTATTTCCACCCTTTTTTCTGGCAACTACTCCTTCCACATTTTTCAACCGTTCCACCATTCAAACATTCCTCTTAATTAGGACAAAAAACAAAGTTGTTTTTTGAACTGGAAAAATTCCCGGTTTTCCCGAATTCCGTAATACCATTTCTCAATTAAAAATGTTACTACTTCATCATTTATCGACCGATGTGAAAAATCCCAACACCAATCATTTCAACTCATTCAGCCCATTTAAGTTTTTTACAATTTTCCCCAAAAAATCCCGCTTTTCCCGAAATTCCAGGAATTCCGTAATACCATTTCTCAATTAAAAATGTTACTACTTCATCATTTATCGACCGATGTGAAAAATCCCAACACCAATCATTTCAACTCATTCAGCCCATTTAAGTTTTTTACAATTTTCCCCAAAAAATCCCACTTTTCCCGAAATTCCAGGAATTCCGTAATACCATTTCCCAATTAAAAATGTTACTACTTCAACATTTCTCAACCGATTTCAAAAATGAAAACGCTAACCATTTCAACTCATTCAGCCCATTTAAGTTTTTTTTAAATTTTCCTAAAAAATTCCTGCTTTTCCCAAAATTCCCAAATTTGGGGGAAATTCCCATTTAAAACAATGGGACATTCTTCAAAGTTCCACAACCCCCACATTTTTCATCTGATTCAAACGGTTCCAACTTCAAAATATTCAGCCTGTTTGGGAAATGTGTGCTCTACTTCAACGATTATAAAAAACATTCCAGGATTTCAGTTCAACTTCAGCATTGGAGCACTCACACGCAATTCCTTCAGGAATTGCCTCATCTAGTTAATAATCAATTAACAAATACAATCAAACAAAATTCAGTCATTTTATGTTTTTAGTGTACTACTTGTACTTCTGCCGTAATTAAAGCAACAATACGTAGTGGTGGAACTTAGAAGAATGTCCCATTGATTTCAATGGGAATTTCCCTAAAATTTGGAAATTTCGAGAAAAGCTGGATTTTTTTTGTAAATGAGTTGAAATGGTTGGTGTTGAAATTTTTCAAATCGTTCGAAAAATGTTAATGAAGTAACTAACATGTTAAATGGTGAAATGGTATTACGGAATTCCTGGAATTTCGGGAAAACCGGGAATTTTTCCAGTTCAAAAAACAGCTTCATTTTTTGTCCTGATTAAGAAGAATGTTTGGACAGTAGAACGGTTGAAGTGGGTTGAAAAATGTGGGGAGAGTAGTCGCCAGAAAAAAGGGTGGAAATAGGGTTTTGGAAAACAAGGAATTCTGGAAAATCCTGGAATTTTTTTTAACTTAAAGAAGGAGTAGCTTTATTTTCCAGAATAGTGGAATGTGTTGAAGGTGGAATGGTTTGAATAGGTTGAAAAATGTGGAAATGGTGGAAGTTTGAAAAATGGCCAATTCATTTTGAATGGGAAAAATGTCCCGGAAAACCTGGAATTCTGGGAAATCTGGGAATTTTGGGAATTTTTCAAGGGAAAGCCCGCAATTCCCGAATAGGCTGAACAGTTTGAAGTTGGAACGGTTAGAATCGAGTGAAAAATGTGGAAGGCAGAGCGCACCAAAATCTGGAGAAGCAGAAGAAGAAGAAAAACCATATGTGTGAATGCTTTGGAGTATTCACTCAATAATAATAAATAGATTAATTTTGGTGTAGAAAACCATATGTGTGAATGCTGAAGTTGAACTGAAATCCTGGATTTTTTTTTAAAATAATTGTTGAAGTAGAGCACACAATTCCCAAACAGGCTGAATATTTTGAAGTTGGAACAGTTTGAATCAGATGAAAAATGTGAGAGTTATGGAACTTAGAAGAATGTCCCATTGATATAAATGGGAATTTCCCAAAAATTTGGGAATTTTTTTGAAAATGGTAAAAGGGGTTGAAATGCTTGGTGTTGAAATTTTTCAAATCGGTCGAAAAATGTTGAAGAAGTAACATGTTGAATTGAGAAATGGTATTAAGGAATTCCTGGAATTTCGGGAGAAACCGGGAATTTTTCCAGTCCAAAAAACAACTTCGTTTTTTGTCCTGATTAAGAGGAATGTTTGGACAGTAGAAGGGTTGAAGTGGGTTGAAAAATGTGGGTGGAGTAGTCGCCAGAAAAAAGGGTGGAAATAGGGCTTTGGAAAAGCAGGAATTCTGGAAAATCCTGGAATTTTTTTTAACTTGGAAAAAGTGTAGTTTTATTTTCCAGAATGGTGAAATGTGTTGAAGGTGGAATGTATGAATTGGTTGAAAAATGTGGAAATGGTGGAAGTTTGAAAAATGGCCAATTCATTTTGAATGGGAAAAATGTCCCGGAAAACCTGGAATTCTGGGAAATCTGGGAAATTGGGGAATTTTTCAAGGGAAAGCCCGCAATTCCCGAATAGGCTGAACGGTTTGAAGTTGGAACGGTTTGAATCGGGTGAAAAATGTGGAAGGCAGAGCGTGACAAAATCTGGAGAAGCAGAAGAAGAAGAAGAAGAAAAACCATATGTGTGAATGCTTTGGAGTATTCGCCCAATAATAATAAATAGATTAATTTTGGTGTAGAAAACCATATGTGTGAATGCTGAAGTTGAACTGAAATCCTGGATTTTTTTTTTTTTAAATTGTTGAAGTAGAGCACACAATTCCTAAACAGGCTGAATATTTTGAAGTTGGAACCGTTTGAATCAGATGAAAATTATGGGAGTTGTGGAACTTAGAAGAATGTCCCATTGATTTCAATAGGAATTTCGGGAAAAGCGGGAATTTTTTTGAAAATGGTAAATGAGTTGAAATGGTTGGTGTTGAAATTTTTCAAATCGTTCAAAAAATGTTGAAGAAGTAACATGTTGAATTGAGAAATGGTATTAAGGAATTCCTGGAATTTCGGCACAAACCGGAGTTATTCCAGTCCAAAAAACAACTTTGTTTTTTGTCCTGATTAAGAGGAATGTTTGGACAGTAGAACGGTTGAAGTGGGTTGAAAAATGTGGGAGGAGTAGTCGCCAGAAAAAAGGGTGGAAATAGGGCTTTGGAAAAGCAGGAATTCTGGAAAATCCTGGAAATTGTTTTAACTTGGAAAAAGAGTAGATTTATTTTCCAGAATGGTGAAATATGTTGAAGGTGGAATGGTTTCTAATTGGTTGAAAAATGTGGAAATGGTGGAAGTTTGAAAAATGGCCAATTCATTTTGAATGGGAAAAATGTCCCGGAAAACCTGGAATTCTGGGAAATCTGGGAACTTTGGGAATTTTTCAAGGGAAAGCCCGCAATTCCCGAATAGGCTGAACGGTTTGAAGTTGGAACGGTTTGAATCGGGTGAAAAATGTGGAAGGCAGAGCGTGACAAAATCTGGAGAAGCAGAAGAAGAAGAAAAACCATATGTGTGAATGCTTTGGAGTATTCGCCCAATAATAATAGATTAATTTTGGTGTAGAAAACCATATGTGTGAATGCTGAAGTTGAACTGAAATCCTGGATTATTTTTTTTTAATAATTGTTGAAGTAGAGCACACAATTCCCAAACAGGCTGAATATTTTGAAGTTGGAACCGTTTGAATCAGATGAAAAATGTGAGAGTTGTGGAACTTAGAAGAATGTCCCATTGATATAAATGGGAACTTCCCAAAAATTTGGGAATTTTTTTGAAAATGGTCAAATGAGTTGAAATGGTTGGTGTTGAAATTTTTCAAATCGGTCGAAAAATGTTGAAGAAGTAGCATGTTGAATTGAGAAATGGTATTAAGGAATTCCTGGAATTTCGGGAGAAACCGGGAATTTTTTCAGTCCAAAATTTTTTTTCGTTTTTTGTCCTGATTAAGAGGAATGTTTGGACAGTAGAAGGGTTGAAGTGGGTTGAAAAATGTGGGTGGAGTATGAAATAGGGCTTTGAAAAAGCAGGAATTCTGGAAAATCCTGGAATTTTTTTTAACTTGGAAAAAGAGTAGTTTTATTTTCCAGAATGGTGAAATGTGTTGAAGGTGGAATGGTTTGAATTTGTTGAAAAATGTGGAAATGGTGGAAGTTTGAAAAATGGCCAATTCATTTTGAGTGGGAAAAATGTCCCGGAAAACCTGGAATTCTGGGAAATCTGGGAATTTTTGGAATTTTTTAAGGGAAAGCCCGCAATTCCCGAATAGGCTGAACAGTTTGAAGTTGGAACGGTTCGAATCGGGTGAAAAATGTGGAAGGCAGAGCGCACCAAAATCTGGAGAAGCAGAAGAAGAAGAAGAAGAAAAACCATATGTGTGAATGCTTTGGAGTATTCGCCCAATAATAATAAATAGATGAATTTTGGTGTAGAAAACCATATGTGTGAATGCTGAAGTTGAACTGAAATCCTGGATTTTTTTTAAAATAATTGTTGAAGTAGAGCACACAATTCCCAAACAGGCTGAATATTTTGAAGTTGGAAGCGTTTGAATCAGGTGAAAAATGTGAGAGTTGTGGAACTTAGAAGAATGTCCCATTGATATAAATGGGAACTTCCCAAAAATTTGGGAATTTTTTTGAAAATGGTAAAATGAGTTGAAATGGTTGGTGTTGAAATTTTTCAAATCGGTCGAAAAATGTTGAAGAAGTAACATGTTGAATTGAGAAATGGTATTAAGGAATTCCTGGAATTTCGGGAGAAACGGGGAATTTTTTCAGTCCAAAAAACAATTTCGTTTTTTGTCCTGATTAAGAGGAATGTTTGGACAGTAGAAGGGTTGAAGTGGGTTGAAAAATGTGGGTGGAGTAGGAAATAGGGCTTTGGAAAAGCAGGAATTCTGGAAAATCCTGGAATTTTTTTTAACTTGGAAAAAGAGTAGTTTTATTTCCCAGAATGGTGAAATGTGTTGAAGGTGGAATGGTTTGAATTTGTTGAAAAATGTGGAAATGGTGGAAGTTTGAAAAATGGCCAATTCATTTTGAGTGGGAAAAATGTCCCGGAAAACCTGGAATTCTGGGAAATCTGGGAATTTTTGGAATTTTTTAAGGGAAAGCCCGCAATTCCCGAATAGGCTGAACAGTTTGAAGTTAGAACGGTTCGAATCGGGTGAAAAATGTGGAAGGCAGAGCGTGCCAAAATCTAGAGAAGAAGAAGAAAAACCATATGTATGAATGCTTTGGAGTTTCCACACAATAATCTATTAAGAAAATAAATTAAAAAAAACATAATTCAGTCCTTTTGTCTTTTTAGTCTACTACTTGTACTTGTGCCGTAATTAAAGCAACATCGTGCATTGGACAAGGCCAGCAATGCAATTTGGAGATGCTTTAGAAATATTGATAATGAAAATTCAGTCCTTTTATGTTTCAAGTATGCTACTTGTACTTTTGCTATACTTAAAGCAACAATACGTAAGAGCTGCGGCTCCAAATTGACACCTTGCAAAGCAGCCAGATGCTGCACTGTAGCTGGTGCATAAGACTGCAGCTCTTAATGTTGCAGTATGTGATATCGCTGGGCCAGCCAGGACACCGCTTGAGATGTGATTTGTCAGCGCTGGACGTGAAGGTTATTGTTTTAAACATAGTGAGATGTTACAGTTTGTTAGCAAAAGCACCTGCGCTCGTTCAGCAAAAAATGTTGCTGATGTCTGCTCCGTTGTGGTATTTTAGGCTTCATAATGCGCCACACATTTTCAATGGGAGACAGGTCTGGACTACAGGCAGGCCAGTCTAGTACCCGCACTCTTTTACTACTAAGCCACGCTGTTGTAACACGTGGCTTGGCATTGTCTTGCTGAAATAAGCAGGGGCGTCCATGATAACGTTGCTTGGATGGCAACATATGTTGCTCCAAAACCTGTATGTACCTTTCAGCATTAATGGTGCCTTCACAGATGTGTAAGTTACCCATGTCTTGGGCACTAATACACCCCCATACCATCACAGATGCTGGCTTTTCAACTTTGCGCCTATAACAATCCGGATGGTTCTTTTCCTCTTTGGTCCGGAGGACACGACGTCCACAGTTTCCAAAAACTATTTGAAATGTGGACTCGTCAGACCACAGAACACTTTTACACTTTGCATCAGTCCATCTTGGATGAACTCGGGCCCAGCGAAGCCGGCGGCGTTTCTGGGTGTTGTTGATAAATGGCTTTCGCATTGCATAGGAGAGTTTTAACTTGCACTTACAGATGTAGCGACCAACTGTAGTTACTGACAGTGGGTTTCTGAAGTGTTCCTGAGCCCATGTGGTGATATCCTTTACACACTGATGTTGCTTTTTGATGAAATACCGCCTGAGAGATTGAATGTCCGTAATATCATCGCTTACGTGCAGTGATTTCTCCAGATTCTCTGAACCTTTTAAAGGTATTACGGACCGTTGATGGTGAAATCCCTAAATTCCTTGCAATAGCTGGTTGAGAAATGTTGTTATTAAACAATTAGCTCACGCATTTGTTGACAAAGTGGTGACTCTCGCCCCATCCTTGTTTGTGAATGACTGAGCATTTCATGGAAGCTGCTTGTATACCCAATCATGGCACCCACCTGTTCCCAATTAGCCTTCTTCACCTGTGGGATGTTCCAAATAAGTGTTTGATGAGCATTCCTCAACTTTCTCAGTCTTTTTTGCCACTTGTGCCAGCTTTTTTGAAACATGTTGCAGGCATCAAATTCCAAATGAGCTCATATTTGCAG
>NC_084735.1:21828590-21966090 GCF_033978785.1 Entelurus aequoreus | reverse complement strand
TGACCCATCCCTTTGTTCACCCCCTGGGAGGTGAGGGGAGCAGTGGGCAGCAGCGGTGTCCGCGCCCGGGAATCATTTTTGGTGATTTAACCCCCAATTCCAACCCTTGATGCTGAGTGCCAAGCAGGGAGGTAATGGGTCCCATTTTTATAGTCTCTGGTATGACTCGGCCGGGGTTTGAACTCACAACCTACCGATCTCAGGGCGGACACTCTAATAATAATAATAACAATAGATTTTATTTGTAAAAAGCACTTTACATTGAGTAAACAACCTCAAAGTGCTACAGTGTATTAAAAAAATAGAATTAAAAGATAATAAAAAATAAATACAAATAAAAACTTGAACAGCCAAGTAGCTAGAACTAGTATGCATATATCTAAAAAAGGCTTTTTTAAAAAGAAGGGTTTTTAAGCCTTTTTTTAAAAGCCCTCAGGTGGTCAGGGAGAGCGTTCCACTAGGCCACTGAAAAAGAGAAATTTTTGCTCAATATGTTGAAAAATATTCTTAAATTAAGTAAATGCTAGTGCCATTATCTTGACATAATGATATGCACTCGGCATTATGATATTTTTTTTTCATGAAATTATTACTTTAAAAAGTAGTTTTATACTTGTGAGTGTTGATGACACAGCTTTGCAACAGTTGATATTCTAGTTTCAAGCATGTTTTACTCAACATAGGTCATCAAATCTCAGCAACAAGCTGTAATATCTTACTGAGATCATTTAGGACCAAAACACTTAAAACAAGTAAAACACTCTAACATAAAATCTGCTTAGTGAGAAGAATGATCTTATCAGACAGAAAATAAGCAAATATCACCCTTATTTGAGATATTTAATCTTACTTAGATTTCAGTTTTTGCAGTGTCGATATTGATCACATGATCCGACGTGTGACCTTTGCACTTACGCCACCTTGTCTCTCGTCCAATCAGGGGGCCCCCCAAACACAAGCCCCCGCCCCCGCTGAAGAGTGGCGGCTCCACCGAGCTGGTGAGTGTTTACCAGCTGTCAATCAATCAATCAATTCGTGACTGCAACGGCGTGTCCGTGGAGGGATCATGTTTATTGATTAGAGGCCACAATTAGCAGTTTCCATCATCTTCCTCGCAGTTCAACAAGCCATTGGAGCCGCCCGCCGCCACCGAGATGGCGCCGCTCAGCCCAGGGGACGTCTACTATGAGCCCACGGGGAGCGAACCAGTCAGGGTAACACACGCACACACACACACACACACACACACACACACACGCATCTCAATTAGTCTTATCAATACAGAAAAGACACAATTAAAATGTAAACAACAAATTCAGATTGTACTTGATTATAGTCAATATTTCTGCATTTGTATTGTTATTAATGAACAAAGATCCTAAAAAGTAGGACCTTCTCAGACTGTAAAAAAGTTACGCAACCTAAAAAAAAAAAAATACCCCATTGGTACACTGCAAAAACTGAAATCTAAGTCAGATTAAATATCTCAAATAAGGGTGATATTTGCTTATTTTCTGTCTGATAAGATCTTTCTTCTTTTTACTAAGCAGATTTTATGTTAGAGTGTTTTACTTGTTTTAAGTGTTTTGGTCCTAAATGATCTCAGTAAGATATTACAGCTTGTTGCTGAGATTTGATGACCTATATTGAGTAAAACATGCTTGAAACTAGAATATCAAGTGTTGCAAAGCTGTGTCATCAACACTCACAAGTATAAAACTACTTTTTTTTAAAGTAATAATTTCTTATTTCAAGCATGAAAAAAAAAATCATGACTTTGACACAATTGTGTCTCATAATTAAAACAGATGACAGCCAAATGGACTTTGCTATTTTATTTTCAATGAAACAATAGAAAATACGTACTCATATAGTAGTACAGTTGTTATTAGTGAGAATATACTTATTTTAAGGTATTTTTGGGTTCATTGAGGTTAGCTAATTTTACTTGTTTTGGAAAGTCTTGACAAGCCAAATGTTCTTGTTCTATTGGCAGATAATTTTGCTCAGTTCAAATAAAATAGCCCTAATTTTTGTATTTTTTTCTTCTTGTTTTTGAACACTGACTTTTTGCAGTGTACGATTTTTGTGAGATTATGTGGTTTTTAATTTGTTGAGTCTTTATAATAATTAAAGGCCTACTGAAATGAATTTTTTTTATTTAAACGGGGACAGCAGATCCATTCTATGTGTCATACTTGATCATTTCGCGATATTGCCATATTTTTGCTGAAAGGATTTAGTAGAGAACATCGACGATAAAGGTCGCAACTTTTGGTCGCTGATAAAAAAAAAAGCCTTGCCTGTACCGGAAGTAGCGTGACGTCACCGGAGGAAGGACTCCTCACATTTCCCCATTGTTTACACCAGCAGCGAGAGAGAATCGGACCGAGAAAGCAACGATTACCCCATTAATTTGAGAGAGGATGAAAGATTTGTGGATGAGGAAAGTGAGAGTGAAGGACTACAGTGCAGTGCAGGACGTATCTTTTTTCGCTCTGACCATAACTTAGGTACAAGCTGGCTCATTGCATTCCACACTCTCTCCTTTTTCTATTGTGGATCACGGATTTGTATTTTAAACCACCTCGGATACTATATCCTCTTGAAAATGAGAGTCGAGAACGCGAAATGGACATTTACAGTGACTTTTATCTCCACAACAATACATCGGCGAAGCTCTTTAGCTACGGAGCTAACGTGATAGCATCGGGCTCAAATGCAGATAGAAACAAAATAAATAAATCCCTGACTGGAAGGATAGACAGAAGATCAACAATACTATTAAACCATGTACATGTAACTACACGGTTCATAATTCCCAGCTTGGCGAAGCTTAACAATGCTGTTGCTAACGACGCCATTGAAGCTAACTTAGCAACGGGACCTCACAGAGCTATGATAAAAACATTAGCGTTCCACCTACGCCAGCCCTCATCTGCTCATCAACACCCGTGCTCACCTGCGTTCCAGCGATCGACGGAAGGACTTCACCCGATCATCCGTGCGGTCGGCGGCTAGCGTCGGCTAGCGCGTCTGCTATCCAAGTCCAAGTCCTCCTGGTTGTGTTGCTGCAGCCAGCCGCAAAAACACCAATCCCACCTACAACTTTCTTCTTTGCAGTCTTCATTGTTCATTAAACAAATTGCAAAAGATTCACCAACACAGATGTCCAGAATACTGTGGAATTTTGGGATGAAAACAGAGCTTTTTTGTATTGGATTCAATGGGGTAACCAATACCCCATTACCCCAATACCCCAATACTTCCGTTTCAACGATTAACTTCACGCGCATATGTCATCATATATAGACGTTTTCAACCGGAAGTTTAGCGGGAAATTTAAAATTGCTCTTTATAAGTTAACACGGCTGTATTGGCATGTGTTGCAATGTTAAGATTTCATCATTGATATATAAACTATTAGACTGTGTGGTCGGTAGTAGTGCGTTTCAGTAGGCCTTTAAGTCGGTGATAAGTTGAAGAAGCAACAAAATGAGGTTTAATAAACATGGGGAAAAAGGCAGCAAATTAATTACACCGGATCTAATTAAATGTATTTATAGGTTGGTAAAACTTGGTATAATTAAGTTGGTCATTAGTTATAGATGCAACTAAATTACCATATTTTTCCGGATTATAAAGCGCACTGCCGATGAATGGTGTATTTTAAAAAAAAAAAAAATTTTCATATATAAGGCGCATATTTAGGGATTAAAATGCGCATTAAAGGAGTCATAATATTTTTATTTTTTTTTCTAAATGTAAAAAACTTCCTTGTGGTTTCCATGACATGTAATAGGGGTTCTTTGGTCATATAGGAGCAGTTTTACCTACTGCACTGTAGTAGTATTATACATAGTACAGTTGTATTGCATACAGCAATGTAGTACTACAATACATAAATGGAAGTCATATTACTGTCAGGTTCAAACACTGATGACATCTATTAAACAAGACATGAGGCAAAGAATTAAACAGAGACAGAATTCAATTTGGACTCAATATATTGAGGAGAGTCGCCCGGACATTGTATCCTTCTACAACCTCCAGCACGCTCTGCCAAAAGATTGCCACCTTTATTTCCAAAGGACAAAGGTCGCAAAAAGTTCATAGAAAAGGTCGTAAACAATTCACAGGAAAGGTAAGTTCAAAAAGAGTTCGTAAAATAGTTCAAAAAGAGGTCGTAAAATACTTCATAAAGAGTTCGTCTGGAAATTGGGCAGATCCTGCTATCTGTCCGCTTTGAAGTCCTTGGGTTAGAACAATATCTTTCTGTTGATTACCATACATGAGAGAAAACAGAAAACCCTTCATGTGGCTTTCCGCCTTACACAGTGGAGTTTTACGAGCCTTCTTCTTGGTAGGTTTTAAAGACAGCTTTTGTCTTCTTGTCAGGAACTCAATGTAATACAAAGTTTTTGTGATAATTTAGAAACAATTATTCTAAAAATTACATTAAGTTGTATAACTTATAATAAAGTAGCAATACATACATATCACTGATACTACTACTATTATTACTAATAACAGTATGTGTTAGTAGTATTAATACATAATGTTATTAATACAAACCCTGTTTCCATATGAGTTGGGAAATTGTGTTAGATGTAAATATAAACGGAATACAATGATTTGCAAATTCTTTTCAACCCATATTCAATTGAATGCATTACAAAGACAAGATATTTGATGTTCAAACTCATAAACTTATTTCTTTTTTTGCAAATAATAATTAACTTAGAATTTCATGGCTGCAACACGTGCCAAAGTAGTTGGGAAAGGGCATGTTCACCACTGTGTTACATGGCCTTTCCTTTTAACAACACTCAGTAAACGTTTGGGAACTGAGGAGACACATTTTTGAAGCTTCTCAGGTGGAATTCTTTCCCATTCTTGCTTGATGTACAGCTTAAGTTGTTCAACAGTCCGGGGGTCTCCGTTGTGGTATTTTAGGCTTCATAATGCGCCACACATTTTCAATGGGAGACAGGTCTGGACTACAGGCAGGCCAGTCTAGTACCCGCACTCTTTTACTATGAAGCCACGTTGATGTAACACGTGGCTTGGCATTGTCTTGCTGAAATAAGCAGGGGCGTCCATGGTAATGTTACTTGCATGGCAACATATGTTGCTCCAAAACCTGTATGTACCTTTCAGCATTAATGGCGCCTTCACAGATGTGTAAGTTACCCATGTCTTGGGCACTAATACACCCCCATACCATCACAGATGCTGGCTTTTCAACTTTGCGCCTATAACAATCCGGATGGTTCTTTTCCTCTTTGGTCCGGAGGACACGACGTCCACGGTTTCCAAAAACAATTTGAAATGTGGACTCGTCAGACCACAGAACACTTTTCCACTTTGTATCAGTCCATCTTAGATGAGCTCAGGTCCAGCGAAGCCGACGGCGTTTCTGGGTGTTGTTGATAAACGGTTTTCGCCTTGCATAGGAGAGTTTTAACTTGCACTTACAGGTGTAGCGACCAACTGTAGTTACTGACAGTGGGTTTCTGAAGTGTTCCTGAGCCCATGTGGTGATATCCTTTACACACTGATGTCGCTTGTTGATGCAGTACAGCCTGAGGGATCGAAGGTCACGAGCTTAGCTGCTTACGTGCAGTGATTTCTCCAGATTCTCTGAACCCTTTGATGATATTACGAAGCGTAGATGGTGAAATCCCTAAATTCCTTGCAATAGCTGGTTGAGAAAGGTTTTTCTTAAACTGTTCAACAATTTGCTCACGCATTTGTTGACAAAGTGGTGACCCTCGCCCCATCCTTGTTTGTGAATGACTGAGCATTTCATGGAATCTACTTTTATACCCAATCATGGCACCCACCTGTTCCCAATTTGCCTGTTCACCTGTGGGATGTTCCAAATAAGTGTTTGATGAGCATTCCTCAACTTTATCAGTATTTATTGCCACCTTTCCCAACTTCTTTGTCACGTGTTGCCGGCATCAAATTCTAAAGTTAATGATTATTTGCACAAAAACACATCAAATATGTTGTCTTTGTAGCATATTCAACTGAATATGGGTTGAAAATGATTTGCAAATCATTGTATTCCGTTTATATTTACATCTAACACAATTTCCCAACTCATATGGAAACGGGGTTTGTAAAAGTATGTACCATTATCATTAATTATTGGTAATAATCCTCGTATTATTAGTATGGTGAGTATTTTGATGTGCTCGCTCCAACAGAACAATGGCGGCGAGACGTCGGGCGCCCTGAACGGAGGCGGTCCTCCGCTACCGGACGACGACTACGACCTTTCCTCGGCCGACCACCACGAGCCCGCGCCGGCCGCCAACATCGCCCGCGGCGAGAGCTTCGTGTCGCCCGCCATGTACGTGTAACCGCCACCGGGGGGGCTGGGAGGGGGGGGGGGCACTCTCTGACTTCTGACGCTTTGGAAGCGACACACACTTTTACGTTGTGTGACTTTTAACAGTCTAACCGCATTAGCATGACGCGTCTTGTTTTTGGTGGTCGTGGCGCCCGTAACAGTACAAAGACACGCCCCTCTTTACTTTCCCTGTCAAAGAGGCTCACCTGTGGCCAGGTATAGAAGACCATCAGCTGTCCAATGCACTCATTAGGTTCCATGTTTTTGGTTTTTTTCCTTCTGTTCTTTTGTACAAACACACACACGCACACACACACACACACACACACACACACACACACACACACACACACACACACACTGGAATGTAACACAATCAAGTTGTGCATGGACACTTTATTACGTACACCGTCTAATAGGATCCAAAATGATAACTAATGCTCCACTTGTCAAATGTATGAAATATTCAATTAATTTAAAATGACAAGATTTAAATCAAGTTTATTCATAAACACATCGCCAAATGAGCATTGTTATCTTTGTTTTTTTCATTTAATTGCTGTTAGATGGCGTCTCTAATGAAGTGTCCGGTGAGCGTATGGGGGGGAAATACTGCCATTACACTGGATGTCAACATTGTACCAAATGACCAATATTGTAAATAGTAATTATATTAATGATAAGGATCAATACTTGCTGGTGTAAAAAGTGCAGTAGTCGTTCTCAGTGCCTCTGCAGAGGGGATGGAGGTGTGATCAAAGTGTTTTATTAACAACTAAGGTGTGTTGACCATGTAAAAAAAATAATAATAATGTGTGTTTATGTAACCATGCATGGCATGATGGCTGGCTTGTTCTCTCCCAAAGCCTTTTTTATTTTATTTTATTTTATTTTTATTTTTTTGTGGTGCCATTTTAAAAAACGCTAATCATATAAAGAAGCACAATTGTGATTTTATCAGATTTTTTTGTATTTATTTTTTTACCCACAATGCTCCAAGAGGGGTGTCCAAAGTCCGCCGCCCGTAGCTATCGGTTACAAGACAACTTTTTTTTCTCTATTCTGATTTTTCTTTATGAAATAAATAAATACATCTTTAAATAATTACCTAAATGTGTCATTATATAATTATAATTGGAATTAAACGCATAAACGTGTTATTAAATGCAGTTTATTTTATTTAGAAAATATTATTTAATTCATTATTGATTTCATGATTTAATTTATAATTTCACAATTTAAATCCTAAAATAACTAATTAAATCAGAAAATAATTAATTAAATCAGGAAATATTGAAATCATTAATTAATTAAATAAACATTTAAAATGATTGAAATCATTAAATAATTTAATTAATTTTTTTATTTAAAAAATATACTAAATCCATAAGAAGATCAAGTACAGTAGATCCCTGATTATCAGTGGTTTCCCTGGTTTGAAATGATAAATATTTAGTTATTTAAATTGTGATTTAAATGTTCTTCTATTTTATGGAAGTCATTTACGAATGGAAAACGTGGCTACTAGGAGCGAGCAGCTACACAGCATACAAGCGCTCACAAGCTATTAATAACGATAGAACAATATTGCAGTGTAAAACGGCACATAGGTCAACATTGACAAGTATCAAATGAATATACTTGCCTATTACTTACACATACAAAGTCTCAGAGGCAGTAGCGCATCAGAAAGTATCCAGTAACAAACGTGTCCGCATCATTCAACTGACGGCATCATAAGATTTACTTTTTTAAATTATTGTTGCATTTCCTGACTCAATTCATAATTTCACCATATCCGATGGCCGAGTTTGACGGACATGTTTATGAAAAAAATAAATAAGATCATTCACAAAATAACTAATTAAATCATGAAATGATACAATCAGGAAGTGGCACATTTAGGTAATTGTTTAAAGAAGCATGTTGTTTTTTGCCGCGTTGTACGTAACTAATATTTTGCATTTTCAACACAACAATGGCTGCTGCTAATGTGCACTTTGATTGGTTTAAAAAGGGACTTTATGTTTTGAAGTGTGCACGCTGCAGGGGGGACAGAGTGCAACACGGGGGGCCAACCCCGCATCTTGTAAAAGTACAACTAATGAGATACATGACTGGATGCCAGTGTTTCCCACAGGACCGCAATCTATCCGTGTCCCATCAGCATCATCTAATTTAAAAATTGGCCGTGACGGATGTGCGATGAATTTCAATAGCTGCTAAAGCAAAACAATAGAAATATACAAAGGGGGGGGAGTTACAGCAGGACCCCGTTGCTCGTTGAGAAGAGCAACACGCGAATAGCAGCCAAAGGGAGCGGAAAAGTCGCAAGTATTTATTTTCTTTGTTATAAAGAGAATACTTGCTAAATGTAGCACGTATACTGTACACACATAAACACAACCCTGTAACAGCTTTATAATAATTCGCTCCAAAACCGGTCATGGTAAACATTAAACGTGTCAATATCCACGACCAACATGTTTCATGTCTGTGGGTGATACTGTCGATTTTGGTATCGACCACCGTGTAAACACAGTATCGCCAAAACTGACACTGACACGTTTTGACCTGAAACCTTCCGATCATTGAATATTTTCTGAATTTGCCTCTCGTTAGTTGACGATGATGACAGGAGAAATATGTTTTGCAAATGTAAATCTTTTTATACAACACTTTTAAACAAAATAATTACATTATATTATACAATATATATTATATATAATTATTATATATCATATCAAATATATATTTACAATCCTAATAATTTAATAACATTATATATTATAATATTAATATATTATAATATATAATATTTTATATATATATATATATATATATATATATATATATATATATATATATATATATATATATATATATATATATATATATATATATATATATATATTATAAAAATTGTAAATGATTCCTGTTCAGTTCGAGTCAACACAATTGTTTGAGGACCAAAGCACTCTTGAAAAATAACAAAAATAGTAACAATATAACAAAAATAGTCATTTTAAAATGTAAACAAAACCAGTAAAATAACTGACATGACACGCAAATATTTAAAAAAAAATTAACTGCAAATAAACTCTGTGAGGAAAATCGAGTAATTTGCTGGACATATGAAAGAGGAACGACAACAAAAGTATCGATCCCACAACGCGAGCATCGATCCGATACCAATACCCACCTTGGTATCGACACCACGTATATTTACATTGATACTCCCACCCCTATGGATCACGTTTGTACACATTTCGGGCGTGGAGGACTCAGTCTGGCCCGGTGGTGTGACGGAATCGACGTGTGTTGATATTATCGCAGCACGCCACATTCATAAAAATCTCACTTTTTATCTTTGAATAATAGATCATCTCTTCGGAGGTACAACATCTTTACGCGTGTACCCACCTTCAATTGGCAACACTGATCCCTCCTGCTGTGTCTTTTTATTCTCTGGCCGACCAGGTGCAGAATAAATTTGCCATCTACTATACTACAAACTGCAGTCCCCTTATAATGTGTTTATGGGCCGCAAGTAAAATGACTGTATGGGAAACACTGCCTATGACACGTTTTGGCATCTTTGATGCCCCAAATGTGTCCCATTTTTTTGTGTCTTGAGAAGGGTTTGGACAGCCCTGATGTAGAAGAAGACACAATTACTGTAAAATCCTCGTCTTACTTGAGTTGGTATTTGGATGAGAAGGGACAAGAGGATTTTTATAAAAGCTGGTTTCCAAAGCAACACCCGTGGACAAACCATATTAGCTTGTAGGCAGCAGTGAAAGAGGCTTTCAGGCACTCCGACGGCGCTAAAAAAAACGCTCCCTCCGCTGAATCCATCGCACTTTTCCATCACAGAGCCACACGTGCCTTTCTTTTACGTGCTTTTTATTACTTTTTTTTATACTTTTTTGGTTTTGTCACAGCAACACACAATCAAGCCAAGACCGATTGACACTGGACTTATTTTTTTCTTCTTGTTTTTCTTCTCATGGTGTTTTATTTTGTATGCTTTGGGGGGCTAAAGGTGTTGTATGTGTGTGTTTTACTGATATTTGTCTTGTCCAATAATAAAGATTCAACAACACAAGGCCTTGTTTGATTACTAAATTGACGTGGACCCATCATGTCAAAATGCTACTTCAAACATTGTCTGTACTTTACAATGGCCGCCGGAACTGATTCTTTCATTTTCAATGATCTACAGCAGTGGTCCCCAACCACCGGGCCGCGGACCGATTGGTACCGGGCCGCACAAGAAATTTAAAAAAATTTTTTTTAATTAAATCAACATAAAAAACAGAATATATACATTATAGATCAATATAGATCAATACAGTCTGCAGGGATACAGTCCGTAAGCACACATGATTGTATTTCTTTATGAAACAAAAATAAATAAATAAATACATTTTTTTTTAAATTTCACCCAATATCTACATAGGTGTATAGAGGCCCATTTCCAGCAACTATCACGCCAGTGTTCTAATGGTACAATGTGTTTGCTCATTGGCTCAGAAGGCTAATTGATGATTAGAAAACCCTTGTGCAATCATGTTCACACATCTGAAAACAGCTTAGCTCGTTACAGAAGCTACAAAACTGACCTTCCTTTGAGCAGATTGAGTTTCTGGAGCATCACATTTGTGGGGTCAATTAAACGCTCAAAATGGCCAGAAAAAGAGAACTTTCATCTGAAACTCGACAGTCTATTCTTGTTCTTAGAAATGAAGGCTATTCCACAAAATTGTTTGGGTGACCCCAAACTTTTGAATGGTAGTGTATATAATAAATAATCTTAGAGCTATACAGCCCCCTGGTGTCTGTTGCTGTCATCTCCCTCCTACAACCATAACACAATGTGCGTTAAAATCTTGATCCGTCTCTTTGCCATACCTGCCAACAACTACGGTTTTCCCATAATGAGTCATTTTTTTGATAATCCACTGGTAAAAGCTACGGTTTTCCATTAAAAATGGTTAACTTAAAAGTCGAAGCTACGTAGCGAAGCAACTCCACAGGCAGGTGACAACGTATAGAGGAAATATCAATGATGATTGGTTGGTTTACATATAAGAACATCCCCGATCGGTTGGTTGGTTTACTATGATGAGTCACGATTGGTTAATATTAGGGCAAAACATTATGGACGGGCCAATCAGAGGCAAGTTATCGAACCTAGCTTATAGAATATAAATACATGATCATATTTCTCTCTATTAATTACAACCTTTCTCTATATTATAAAGCTTTTGTTGTCTTTTTTTGGACATTTCTTTGCGTTTGCTGTAGAAAAACTATACAGTCTACTCTGGACAACTTGGTAACTTGTTGAATTAGGTCCTGGCATTGAGCAACTCAAACCTAACGTTGACAATGTTTAATCAATGTTGGGTTCTGGCGTTGATTTGACCATTAAATATTCCCAACCAACATTCCACAACCCAAATACAACGTTGAAACAACATGATTTTTGATGACATTTAATCAATGTCGGGTTCTGACGTTGATTTGACCATTGAATATTCCCAATCAATATTCCACAACACAAATACAACGTTGAAACAACATGATTTTTGACAATGTTGAATCAATGTTTGGTTCTGAAGTTGTTTTGACCAATGAAATTTGGTCATTTTCCAACCAATGTTCCACAACACAAATACAACGTTGAAACAACATGCTTTTTGACATTGTTTAATCAATGTTGAGTTCTGACCTTGATTTGACCATTGAAATTTGGCCTTTTCCCAACCAATATTCCACAACACAAATACAACCTTGAAACAGCATGCTTTTTGACTACACTTATTCAACATCAGAATGTGACGTTGATTTGACCATTGAAATGTGGTCATTTCCCAACCAATATTCCACAACACAAATACAATGTTGAAACAACATGCTTTTTGAGGACGTTTAATCAATGTTTGATTCTGAAGTTGATTTGACCATTGAAATTTGGTCTTTTCCCAACCAATATTCCACAACACAAATACAACGTTGAAACAACATGCTTTTTGACAACGTTTAATCAATGTCTGCTTCTGACGTTGATTTGACCATTGAAATTTGGTCTTTTCCCAACCAATATTCCACAACACAAATACAACGTTGAAACAACACGATTTTTGACAATGTTTAGTCAATGTTTGGTTCTGAAGTTGATTTGACCATTGAAATTTGGTCATTTCCCAACTAATATTCAACAACACAAATACAACCTTGAAACAACATGCTTTTTGATGACATTTAATCAATGTCGGGTTCTGACGTTGATTTGACCATTGAAATTTGGTCATTTCCCAACCAATATTCCACAACCCAAGTACAACGTTGAAAAAATATCCTTTTTGACGACGGTTAATCAATGTCGGGTTCTGACGTTGATTTGACCGTTGAAATTTGGTCATTTCCCAACCAATAATCCTTAACACAAATACAACGTTGAAGCAACATGATTTTTGACAATGTTTAATCAATGTTTGGTTCTGAAGTTGTTTTGACCAATGAAATTTGGTCATTTTCCAACCAATGTTCCACAACACAAATACAACGTTGAAACAACATGCTTTTTGACATTGTTTAATCAATGTTTGATTCTGAAGTTGATTTGACCATTGAAATTTGGTCTTTTCCCAACCAATATTCCACAACACAAATACAACGTTGAAACAACACGATTTTTGACAATGTTTAGTCAATGTTTGGTTCTGAAGTTGATTTGACCATTGAAATTTGGTCATTTCCCAACTAATATTCAACAACACAAATACAACCTTGAAACAACATGCTTTTTGATGACATTTAATCAATGTCGGTTCTGACGTTGATTTGACCATTGAAATTTGGTCATTTCCCAACCAATATTCCACAACCCAAGTACAACGTTGAAAAAACATCCTTTTTGACGACGGTTAATCAATGTCGGGTTCTGACGTTGATTTGACCGTTGAAATGTGGTCATTTCCCAACCAATAATCCTTAACACAAATACAACGTTGAAACAACATGATTTTTGACGTTGTTTAATTAATGTTGAGTTCTGACCTTGATTTGACCATTGAAATTTGGTCATTTCCCAACCAATATTCCACAACACAAAGACAACGTTGAAACAACATGCTTTTTGACAATGTTTAATCAATGTTTGGTTGTGACGTTGATTTGACCATTGAAATTTGGTCATTTCCCAACCAATATTCAACAACACAAATACAACCTTGAAACAACATGCTTTTTGATGACATTTAATCAATGTCGGGTTCTGACGTTGATTTGACCATTGAAATTTGGTCATTTCCCAACCAATATTCCACAACACAAATACAATGTTGAAAAAACACGATTTTTGACAATGTTTAGTCAATGTTTGGTTCTGAAGTTGATTTGACCATTGAAATTTGGTCATTTCCCAACCAATATTCCACAACAAAAATACATTGAAACAACATGATTTTTGACAACGTTTAATCAATGTTGAGTTCTGATTTTGATTTGACCATTGAAATTTGGTCGTTTCCCAACTAATATTCAACAACACAAATACAACGTTGAAACAACATGCTTTTTGATGACATTTAATCAATGTCGGGTTCTGACGTTGATTTGAGCATTGAAATTTGGTCATTTCCCAACCAATATTCCACAACCCAAGTACAACGTTGAAAAAACATCCTTTTTGACGACGGTTAATCAATGTCGGGTTCTGACGTTGATTTGACCATTGAAATTTGGTCATTTCCCAACCAATAATCCTTAACACAAATACAACGTTGAAACAACAGGATTTTTGACGTTGTTTAATTAATGTTGAGTTCTGACCTTGATTTGACCATTGAAATTTGGTCATTTCCCAACCAATATTCCACAACACAAAGACAACGTTGAAACAACATGCTTTTTGACAATGTTTAATCAATGTTTGGTTGTGACGTTGATTTGACCATTGAAATTTGGTCATTTCCCGACCAATATTCAACAACACAAATACAACCTTGAAACAACATGCTTTTTGATGACATTTAATCAATGTCGGGTTCTGACGTTGATTTGACCATTGAAATTTGGTCATTTCCCAACCAATATTCCACAACACAAATACAATGTTGAAAAAACACGATTTTTGACAATGTTTAGTCAATGTTTGGTTCTGAAGTTGATTTGACCATTGAAATGTGGTCATTTCCCAACCAATATTCCACAACAAAAATACATTGAAACAACATGATTTTTGACAACGTTTAATCAATGTTGAGTTCTGATTTTGATTTGACCATTGAAATTTGGTCGTTTCCCAACTAATATTCAACAACACAAATACAACCTTGAAACAACATGCTTTTTGATGACATTTAATCAATGTCGGGTTCTGACGTTGATTTGACCATTGGAATTTGGTCATTTCCCAACCAATATTCCACAACCCAAGTACAACGTTGAAAAAAACATCCTTTTTGACGACGGTTAATCAATGTCGGGTTCTGACGTTGATTTGACCATTGAAATTTGGTCATTTCCCAACCAATAATCCTTAACACAAATACAACGTTGAAACAACATGATTTGTGACGTTGTTTAATCAATGTTGAGTTCTGACCTTGATTTGACCATTGAAATTTGGTCATTTCCCAACCAATATTCAACAACACAAATACAACCTTGAAACAACATGCTTTTTGATGACATTTAATCAATGTCGGGTTCTGACGTTGATTTGACCATTGAAATTTGGTGTATTTCCCAACCAATATTCCACAACCCAAATACAATGTTGAAAAAACATGCTTTTTGACAACGTTTAATCAATGTTGGGTTCTGACGTTGATTTGACCATTGAAATTTGGTCTTTTCCCAACCAATATTCCACAACACAAATACGTTGAAACAACATGATTTTTGACAACGTTTAATCAATGTTGAGTTCTGATCTTGATTTGACCATTGAAATTTGGTCATTTCCCAACCAATATTCCACAACACAAACCTAACGTTGAAACAACATGCTTTTTGACAACGTTTAATCAATGTTGAGTTCTGACCTTGATTTGACCATTGAAATTTGGTCATTTCCCAACCAATATTCCACAACACAAATACAACGATGAAACAACATGCTTTTTGACAACGTTTAATCAATGTTGGGTTCTGACGTTAATTTAACCATTGAAATGTGATCATTTCCCAACTAATATTTTACATCTCAAACCTAACGTTGAAACAACATGCTTTTTTACAACACTTATTCAACGTGAGGTTGTGACGTTGATTGACCATTGAAATTTGGTCATTTCCCAACCAACAACGTGGATCCAAAGTCACACACCAATGTTGTCTCAATTTACAAACACAACTATTTTGCAACATTGTTTCAAAGTCAGTTTTAAAAGACATGTATATATAATCAACGTTGTATCAATGTCTAGTGCCTGCTGGATACAATGTAGGCCAGAGGTCTTCAACCCCTCGGGGGTCCGCAGAGATACTGCAGGGGGTTTTACAATTTTTGGATTGATGAGACTTTTTTTTTAATGTTTTGTTGTATTCCCCAGGCAATTTTTCCACAAATTTCAATGTCTTTAAATACACATTAATATGCTGTAATGTAGCAGTGGCATGGCCACCACACTCACTGTACCATGCAGTTTTAAAATAAAAACATAAATAAAGAGCTAGAAAATCCCCGCAGAAATTTGGATGGGTCTGCTATCTGTGCCCTGAACCTCTGGCCCGAGGTCGGTTGAAGCGGCACACTTTTAAGATGGCGCCAAGTATCCAAATCCATGATTTGTAGGTTGAAACATTAAAAATTAGTATTAAATGTCGGCATGCTAAAGTAAAGTTAAAGTACCAATGATTGTCACACACACTAGGTGTGGCGAAATTATTCTCTGCATTTGACCCATCAAACTTGATCACCCCCTGGGAGGTGAGGGGAGCAGTGGGCAGCAGCGGTGGCCGCGCCCGGGAATCATTTTTGGTGATTTAACCCCCTATTCTAACCCTTGAAGAATGCTAATAAAATAGATGTTGGCAGACTTCAAAGATAGCGCCAAGGTTCCAAATACTTGACAGCACCAGGTATCAAAAACCGTCCTTTTTAGGTTTTGACATCCAAAATTATCTAAAAAGCTAGCATACAACACTAGCATGCTAACATTGGCATGCTAATATAGGAGACGTTAGCATTCTTCCAAGATGGCGCCAAGTATCCAAATACTTGCTTGACAGCACCGAGTATCATTTTCTGACCTTTTATATCATAATGTCGACTTTTTACCTCATAATTTTGACTTTTTATCAAACAATTACGACTTTTTACTTTTTTATCTCATGATCATGATTTTACATAAAATTTACTTTTTACCTCATAAATTCAACTATCGATTAATTATGACTTTATATGTAATTATTTTGACCTTATTTTATAATTATGACTTTTTATTTTATAATTTTGACATTTTATCTCAAAATCATGATTTTTTTAATATCATAATGTTGATCTTTTTATGTGATTTTTCTGACTTTTTATCTCGTACTGCTGACTTTTTGTCTCATAATGTCGACTTTTTAGCTTAATAGTTTTTCATGTCATAATTTTTAAATGTTCCCTATAATTTTGACTTTTGATCAAATAATTATTTATCATTTTTATCTATTTCGACTTTTTATGTCCTATTTTTGACTTTTTAATCTCATAATTTTGATTTCTTATCTCATCATTTTGACTTTTTATCCCTTAATTAGTATTTTTTATTATATCATTTTGATCTTTTACTTAATAATTTATAGTTTTTTTCCAAATATTTCTGACTTTTTTATCTCATAATTTCAATTTTTTTATCTCATAATTTCAATTTTTTTATCTCATAATTTTGACCTTTTATCTCATAACGTGATTTATTTATTTCATAATTTTGATTTTTAATCAAATAATTATGATTTTTAATATAATTATGTCGACTTTTTATCCCATATTTTTAACTTTTTAATCTCATGATTTCGATTTTTTTTTATATCTCATCATTTTGATTTTTTATCCCATAATTAGTATTAGTCATGTTGACCTTTTACCTAATAATTTATAATTTTTTATCAAATATTTGTGACTTTTTTATTTCACAATTTCAATGTTTTAATCTCATAATTTTGAGCTTTTATCTCATAAACGTGATTTATTTTATTTCATAATTTTGACTTTTAATCAAATAATTATGACTTTTAATTTAATTATTTCGACTTTTTATCTCATATTTTTTACTTTCTAATCTCATAATTTCGATTTTTTTTATCTCATCATTTTGACTTTTTATCCCATAATTAGTATTAGTAATTTTGACCTTTTACCCAATAATTTATACTTTTTTATCAAATATTTGTGACTTTTTTATTTCATAATTTCAATTTTTTTATCTCATAATTTTGACCTTTTATCTCATAAACGTTTTTTGTTTTTTTCATAATTTTGACTTTTAATCAAATAATTATGACTTTTAATCTAAATATTTCGACTTTTTATCTCATATTTTTTACTTTTTAATCTCATAATTTCGATTTTTTATCTCATCATTTTGACTTTTTATCCCATAATTAGTATTAGTAATTTTGACCTTTTACCTAATAGTTTATACTTTTTTATCAAATATTTGTGACTTTTTTATCTCATCATTTCAACTTTTTATCTCAAAATTTTAACCTTTTATCTCATAAACATGATTTATTTTATCTCATAATTTTTTACATTTTTTTCTTATTTAATCTCAAGTAATATCCATTTTTAATCTAATTAATTTCACTTTATAATTTCATAATTTGGAATTTGTTTCTCAATTGTGACTTTTTATCTCATAATTTTGACCTGTTATTTCATTATTTGCACACCCTATCCCATAACCATGACTTTTGTTATCCAATAATTTCCACTTATTAGCAAAAGCTAGTAAAAAAAATGTTAGCATGCTAACGTTTACTTGCTCGACAGCACCGCATATTAAAAATAACATGATTTTTCCACTGGGGATGGTTCTGTTGTCTGTTTATGTTGTGTGCCCATTGAACTTTTAGTTACGCCCCTGTACAAATACCAGACTGAAAAGCCACCTGAGGGGAGGGCCTGTCACGTGACTTCAAACGACTTCAGGTAATTAGATGCACCTGCCACCATTACACAATGACACAACATTTTCTGTACGATTTGTTGAAAAACTCCATGCTGAACGAAGTCTGATTGTGGCCGAACGCTTTGAGATATTGACTTTTCGATGCGGCGATATTTAACATTGGAGTCAATGAGAGATTTAGCTGACTTTTTTGGCTTTGAGGGCCAACAGAAGCAAAACGAGACACATGACCTCCAAAAAAGTGACATTTTCTGAGAGAGGACTTGTGTGTCTACGTTTTCACCGACAGACATGACAGTGGGATAAACCATGTGGCCGTGAAGACAGGTTGTTCGCAAAAAAAAATGTTCTCACCCTCTCGTAAATTAGAGTGGACGCCATCCGCTTTAATGTGGGAACCCCGACGTATGCCAGAGCTACAAGAAGAGGTAATCTCTTTGTTTTCTTGCTTTTTTCTGGAAAAAAAAAAAGCCCCATTGTAGACGTGTGGTACCTATTCAATGGGCCCATGGGAATTTGTTCCCTGAATAGCGTCGCCACAGTAACACGAAATGTGTTGCAGCAGGCCCATAATTATATTATTGTATCCATGTTAGCATTTGAGATAGCGCTCTAGTTACCTAGCTATCATTAGCGATGCAAGCTGCCTGCTAGTGAGTAATGCGCCAGTTGTCAGCTCACGATTAGCTAGTGTTTGACGATCTAGTTATCTACAAGCAATTAGCTACCAGTTGCCAGCTAGCAATTAGTGCGTTAGTTGTCAGCTTTCAATTATGCTAGTTGTCAGCTAGCGATTAGCACCCCAGTTGTCAGTCAGTGATTAACGTGCTAGTCATCAGCTAGCAATTAGCGCACCATTTGTCAGCTACCAATTAATGCACCAGTTGTCAGCTAGCTATTCAGGTACAAGTTGTCAGCTAGCGATTAGCATGCTAATGGTCTGATAGCGATTAGTGCCCTGTTAGCTAGCAATTAGCGTGCTAGTTTCCAGCTAGTAATTAACGGTGTTATACTATTTTTATTGAATATCTTAATACTGCACAATAGCAAGGTATGTTAAGCACCAGTTTAATTCAAATCCCTATTTTATACATCTATATACAAGTCGAGGGTCCTGGCTCCATCTCTCCCTCAGTTTGGGGGTCTTTGGCCTGGAAAACATTGAAGAACCCTGGTATAGGCAAAAATGCATTTTTAAACCAAACTGATGTTCAAAAATAATAATATATGTATTATTTTAAAAAAAAAATGTTTTATTAACTTTTTTATATACTTTGTAGTGATGTGCGATACCACTGATTGTTATTGCGATACGATACCGAGTCAAATTCAGGCTGTTATCGGCGAGACGGATCCGATACCGATACTTTGTGCAAGTACACATAATGTGTCTGCTGAAATGTAAAAAAATGTGTATTTTATATATATATATATATATATATATATATATATATATATATATATATATATACAGTTATGAATAATAATAATAACACCTTAAAATATAAACAAAGTTCAGTTAGTTGATTAAACCAGTGTTTTTCAACCTTTTTTGAGCCAAGGCACATTTTTTGCTGTGAAAAAATCCGGAGGCACACCACGAGCAGAAATCATTAAAAAACTAAACTCAGTTGACAGTAAAAAGTCGTTGTCGCAATTGTTGCATATGAATTTAAACCATAACTAAACCATGCATCAATTTAGCTCTTGTCTCAAAGTAGGTGTACTGTCACCACCTGTCACACAACCCCCTGACTTATTTGGACTTTTTTGCTGTTTTCCTGTGTGTAGTGTTTTACTTCTTGTCTTTCGCTCCTATTTTGGTGGCTTTTTGTCTTTTTTTGGTATTTTCCTGTAGCAGTTTCATGTCTTCAATGAGCGATATTTCCCGCATCTACAAACCCCGTTTCCATAGGAGTTGGGAAATTGTGTTATATGTAAATATAAACGGAATACAATGATTTGCAAATCCTTTTCAACCCATATTCAGTTGAATATGCTACAAAGACAACATATTTGATGTTCAAACTGATGAACTTTTTTTTTTGTGCAAATAATCATTAACTTTAGAATTTGATGCCAGCAACACGTGACAAAGAAGTTGGGAAAGGTGGCAATAAATACTGATAAAGTTGAGGAATGCTCATCAAACACTTATTTGGAACATCCCACAGGTGAACAGGCAAATTGGGAACAGGTGGGTGCCATGATTGGGTATAAAAGTAGATTCCATGAAATGCTCAGTCATTCACAAACAAGGATGGGGCGAGGGTCACCACTTTGTCAACAAATGCATGAGCAAATTGTTGAACAGTTTAAGAAAAACCTTTCTCAACCAGCTATTGCAAGGAATTTAGGGATTTCACCATCTACGCTCCGTAATATCATCAAAGGGTTTAGAGAATCTGGAGAAATCACTGCACGTAAGCAGCTAAGCCCGTGACCTTCCATCCCTCAGGCTGTACTGCATCAACAAGCGACATCAGTGTGTAAAGAATATCACCACATGGGCTCAGGAACACTTCAGAAACCCACTGTCAGTAACTACAGTTGGTCGCTACACCTGTAAGTGCAAGTTAAAACTCTACTATGCAAAGCCAAAGCCATTTATCAACAACACCCAGAAACGCCGCCAGCTTTGATGGGCCCGAGCTCATCTAAGATGGACTGATACAAAGTGGAAAAGTGTTCTGTGGTCTGATGAGTCCACATTTCAAATTGTTTTAGGAAACTGTGGACGTCGTGTTCGCCGGAACAAAGAGGAAAAGAACCATCCGGATTGTTGTAGGCGCAAAGTGTAAAAGCCAGCATCTGTGATGGTATGGGGGTGTATTAGTGCCCAAGACATGGGTAACTTACACATCTGTGAAGGCGCCATTAATGCTGAAAGGTACATACAGGTTTTGGAGCAACATATGTTGCCATCCAAGCAACGTTACCATGGACGCCCCTGCTTATTTCAGCAAGACAATGCCAAGCCACGTGTTACATCAACGTGGCTTCATAGTAAAAGAGTGCGGGTACTAGACTGGCCTGCCTGTAGTCCAGACCTGTCTCCCATTGAAAATGTGTGGCGCAATAAGAAGCCTAAAATACCACAACGGAGACCCCCGGACTGTTGAACAACTTAAGCTGTACATCAAGCAAGAATGGGAAAGAATTCCACCTGAGAAGCTTCAAAAATGTGTCTCCTCAGTTCCCAAACGTTTACTGAGTGTTAAAAGGAAAGGCCATGTAACACAGTGGTGAACATGCCCTTTCCCAACTACTTTGGCACGTGTTGCAGCCATGAAGTTCTAAGTTGTTTATTATTTGCAAAAAAAAATTAAAGTTTATGAGTTTGAACATCAAATATGTTGTTTTTGTAGTGCATTCAATTGAATATGGGTTGAAAAGGATTTGCAAATCATTGGATTCCGTTTATATTTACATTTAACACAATATCTCCCAACTCATATGGAAACGGGGTTTGTACTTAGTTTTAGCAATCGGGAATATTTCAGTTGTTTTTATCCTTCTTTGTGGGAACATTGTTGATTGTCATGTCATGTTCGGATGTACATTGTGGACGCCGTCTTTGCTCCACAGCAAGTCTTTGCTGTCGTCCAGCATTCTGTTTTTGTTTACTTTGTAGCCAGTTCAGTTTTAGTTTTAGCCTCCCCTAAGCTTCAATGCCTTTTCTTAGGGACACTCACATTTTGTTTATTTTTGGTTTAAGCATTAGACACATTTTTTACCTGCATGCTGCCTTCCGCTGCCACCTACTGATATGGAAGAGTATTACACGGTTACTCTGCCGAGCTCTAGACAGCCCCGACACTCAACAACAACACATCATTTGCAGAAAATAATTACTGGTTTGCAAAACATATTTTTAACCCAAATAGGTGAAATTAGATCATCTTCCACGGCACACCAGACTGTATCTCACGGCACACTAGTGTGCCGCGGCACAGTGGTTGAAAAACACTGGATTAAACAATGCTCACGTATGAATTGATAAATTTGATCAATTACAACAACATTAATAAACACTCTTAAATCTGTAACTGAACATTAATATTTTTGTACAGGCAGAATTTTAGACACACTAGGTTATGCAGTTACACAATCGTAATATCATTATCATTATTTTTATTCTTTCTTACATAGGAAAAAACATCAGTAAACATGTAACAAAAAAGAGCAAAAATATCGTCATGTAATGAGAAAAAGATGAAATGTTCTAACTAATAATAATAATATTAATATACTTAGTCACCTATAATACAAAGCTTACACCGTTTTTAGTATTTTTTTAAATGTTATTAAAAATATCAAAATGACTCCTGCATAGTTTGACTTTTCAGTATGCGGCCCTTGGTGGAAAAAGTTTGGACACCCTTGAACTAAAGTATCAAAAGTATCGATATTGTGATTTAAGAATCAATACTAGAGCAAAAAGATCCGTTATCAGCAAGATTTTTGTGCATATAAAATATAGTGTTTGTATGTATTACTTTGGTATATAATTGGTATATTACTTTGTAAATGTTGGATTAGTTAAAATATTATTTAGATTGTTTAATTTTTTTTATTATTGAAAACAAATAAAGGAAAATAAGTGATCAATTCTAAATAATTGATGTTTTAATTAAATTCTTACATTTGATCATATATTTGTATTTATATGATGAGGTCCATAAAAATGGGTTTTGGGTGCAGTGCAGCCACACTGACCTCTTGCGGCAAAAGTGTGAAAGTGCAGGTGACGGAATTCAGTAAATTCGTGTTATGATCTTAGTGTCACCATTATAATTCATTATTTCTTTTAAAAAATATATTTTGAAAAAACTGGAGCTTTTTAATTTATTGTGACTTCTTGCCTTTTTTTTATTTATCCAAGGCAATCCCAAAAATCCTAATCAAATTACAAAAAGTGGTGGCAGGATCGACTCAAATATCGATACAAGGTATTTTTCATAAGATATTTTTCTGTTTTCTCCTATTTATCTCCACACATGTCTGCATTTTTTTTGTTGGGTTTTCCGATCGCTACATTATTGCTATTATATTTAAATATCGTTATGTTGACTCAACTGTATCGACGATCCCAGTATTTGCAGTATCCCGCTGTTTAAAAAGCAGGCGGCCAGCAGAGGGCGCAGTTGCGTGCCTCAGCGAGACCATGAAGGGAGAAGGAGATGGGAGGGAGTAAGAGTTAAATTGATGGAAGATGCCTTAGTTACTCCATCTGGGAGGTGTTTTGATTGTCTTCCAAGGCGAAAGATGTAATATGCATCACAATCTGGTTGGGGTTGCCATGGTAACGACAAGGGTGTCTTTATAACTACAAATAGAACCGGCCATTTCTGTGAGCACAAAAGGGACACATGAGGAATTCCTGGCAAGGATGCTGGCGTCCATCCCAGCATGCTCGGCGTCTCTCGTTCTCTTCCCCGCCGAGGGGGAGACCGCCGATAGCCATCGCCATGGAAACAGCCCAGCAACAGGCTGGATGCTGGCAGCCAATCGGAGGCTTCTCTTTGTCCAATCGTTGGCACGGGATGCAGGGGAAGGGGTGGTGGAGGGTGTGTGTGTAGTAGTGTGTGTTCTGGGCCTGTCAAGGTGAATGCTCAGGGAGGCGTGGTTCACTTCCTGCGTGTGTGTGTGTGTGTGTGTGTGTGTGTGTGTGTGTGTGTGTGTGTGTGTGTGTGTGTGTGTGTGTGTGTGTGTGTGTGTGTGTGTGTGTGTGTGTGTGTGTGTGTGTGTGTGTGTGTGTGAATGCTAATATTGACATAAGCGCCAGACTCCATAATGGAGTGATGAGGCACTGTGGATTATTACGGGACGGGTGATGACCCAGACAGAATGTTATTTATAGCGTGAGTGTGGGACATCGCCACCCCCACAACCCTCCGCCCCATCCAGGCTACTCCTGCCCCTCCTTTTGCGTAACTCGCCCACTTTACTACGTCAGTTGATATGTGATGTCCTCACAGTCACACACGCACGCACGCACTACTGTGAGGGTAATTCCTTCGTCTGTGTGCGCGTGCTTTCAGTCACATGACCTGCAAAGTCTGGATACGGTTGCCGGGCAACGACAACTTCTCTCCCTTCCTCCTCCGTCCTTTGGAGCAGCAGCATCAAACAGTGACATCATCGAAGGAAGTGTGTGTGTGTGTATTTATAGAAGAAGTCCAAAATAAACTCCTTCATCCGCCTTTAATCGACTCAGGCCTCACTGCCACGTTTATTCACAGAGTGCGTGGATGACTTCCTCCTAATTCCACGCCGTGGATTCTGCGACCGGCACTTGGACGAACCGTTAACTTCCTGAGACAAGGCGTGACATCATAATATGAAGTTGCACTGAGCGGGCTGTAAAAGTAGTCGTTTATTGTCTCCACCCCCATCAAGTGTCTCCTTCTTCTCCTGCAGAGACAATTCTCCTGAGAGGATGGTGTTGCCCACTGTCCTGTAACCACAGCTGTCATGATAAATGTGCCACGTGATACAAGAATATACACAAGAGTACACTGCAAAAAGTCAGTGTTCAAAAACAAGAAAAAAAATACAAAAATTGGGTGTATTTTACTTGAACTAAGCAAAATGATCTGCCAATAGAACAAGAAAATTTGGCTTGTCGAGACTTTCCAAAACAAGTAAAATTAAAGCTGCAAGCAGCGTTGGTCGGGCCCGCTTATTTGGCTGGTGCTAGTCCTAAGTGTCCAACAACTTATGTCCAGTGTTAGTCCTTAGTGTCCCAATACTTTTGTCTAGGTGTCCCAATACTTTTGTCTAGTGTTAGTCCTTAGTGTCCCAATACTTTAGTCCAGTGGTAGTCCTAAGTGTCCCAATACTTTTGTCTAGTGTTAGTCCTAAGTGTCCCAAAACTTTTGTCCAGTTTGTTAGTCCTAAGTGTCCCAAGACCTTTGTCCAGTGGTTGTCCTAAGTGTCCCAATACTTTTGTCTAATGTTGGTCCTAAGTGTCCCAATACTTTTGTCTAGTGTTAGTCCTTAGTGTCCCAATACTTTAGTCCAGTGGTAGTCCTAAGTGTCCCAATACTTTTGTCTAGTGTTAGTCCTTAGTGTCCCAATACTTTTGTCCAGAGTTAGGCCTTAGTGTCCCAAAACTTTTGTCTAGGTGTCCCAATACTTTTGTCTATTGTTAGTCCTTGGTGTCCCAATACTTTTGTCCAGTGGTAGTCCTAAGTGTCCCAATACTTTTGTCTAGTGGTAGTCCTAAGTGTCCCAATACTTTTGTCTAATGTTAGTCCTAAGTGTCCCAATACTTTTGTCTAATGTTAGTCCTAAGTGTCCCAATACTTTTGTCCAGTGGTAGTCCTAAGTGTCCCAATACTTTTGTCCAGTGTTAGTCCTAAGTGTCCCAATACTTTTGTCCAGTGTTAGTCCTTAGTGTCCCAATACTTTTGTCTAAGTGTCCCAATACTTTTGTCTATTGTTAGTCCTTAGTGTCCCAATACTTTTGTCCAGTGTTAGTTCTTAGTGTCCCAATACTTTTGTCCAGAGTTATCTGCCAATAGAACAAGAAAATGTGTCTTTTCAAGACTTTCCAAAACAAGTAAAATTAGGTAACCTCAATGAACCCAAAAATACCTTAAAATAAGTATATTCTCACTAATAACAAGTGTACTACTATACAAGTATGTATTTTCTAATGTTTCATTGAAAATAAAACAGCAAAGTCCATTTGGCTGTCATCTGTTTTAATATGAGACACAATTGTGTCAAAGTCATGATTTTTTTTTTTTACATGCTTGAAATAAGAAATGATTACTTTAAAAAAATAGTTTTATACTTGTGAGTGTTGATGACACTGCTTTGCAACAGTTGATATTCTAGTTTCAAGCATGTTTTACTCAATATAGGTCATCAAATCTCAGCAACAAGCTGTATTATCTTACTGAGATAATTTAGGACCAAAACCCTTAAAACAAGTAAAACACCCGAACATAAAATGTTATGTATGGCCGCGCAAGTCCCGGGATGCCCAAAATGTCCATAACACACCCAGCCGAGTCCCACTGGGAGGGGGGATAAAAGTTGGAAAAGTCGGCAAAAGTACCAAAAATGTTAAAAATACCTACCCAGGTTCGAGTCCCACAAGTCCTGCCGCCGGCCGGGATTCCTAAAAATGTCCAAAACGCATCCAGCAAAGTCCCACGGGAAGGCGGGGGGAAAAGTCAGGGAAATGTTCAAAAATCACACCCGGGTTCAAGTCTTAAGACTTGTGGCACTCCTTGTGGGACTCAAACCTGGGTAGATATTTTGAAAATTTTGGGGACTTTTGTCGACTTTTCCAACTTTTATTCCCCCTCCCCATGGGACTCGGCTGGGTGTGTTATGGACATTTTGGGCATCCCGGGACTTGCGCGGCTGGCGGCGGGACCTGTGGGACTCGAACCTGGGTAGGTATTTTGAACATTTTTGGGGACTTTTGGGGACTTTTGCCGACTTTTCTCACTTTTCTCCCCCACTTCCCGACGGTGGGACTCGTGAGACTGCAACCCGGGGAGGTATTTTGGACACAATTGGGACTTTTGACCATTTTGGCCGCCGTTTCCCCTCTTCTTCCCCGGCCTTCCTGTGCACCATTGCTGGGTGTGTTTTTGACATTTGGACAAAAATAGTTTCAAGCATGTTTTACTCAATATAGGTCATAAAATCTCAGCAACAAGCTGTAATATCGTACTGAGATAATTTAGGACCAAAACCCTTAAAACAAGTAAAACACTAACATAAAATCTGCTTAGTGAGAAGAATTATCTTATCAGACAGAAAATAAGCAAATATCACCCTTATTTGAGATATTTAATCTTACTTAGATTTCAGTTGTTGAAATGTAGGTATGCTCTTAATTATCTTTGCACAAGGAAATTTAATTTTCACCACAAACCCGTTCAAGATGAGACAAACGTTGTACAGAACAGGAACGGTGATGGGTCACCACATAGGGCGCCCTGTAAAAGGTGGGGAAAAGGTAAACGCTAGGGGATTGGGCTCCTATGGGGCCGAGAAAAAACCTTGATAGCCGATGAGCACAAAAACACAGGTTGACACAGAAGCCACGAGACTTGCAACAGGAGAGGAGGGGGCAGTCGTACGGCCCGAAGCTGCCAGCCACTAGGGGCGCTGCTCTGTTGTCCGTCATACAACGTTGGGTGAAGCGGTGGCATGGTCCATGGTGTGTGTCTGTAGGCCTGGAGTTGCTCCGCATGCGGTGGCAAAGGAACAGAGTTGATCTTCACCGGTGTTGTTGACAGGGAAGGAGTTTGTTTCGTCTTCGCTGCACCGTCCTCGAAAGGAATCTTGAAGTAGTGACCTCGCCAAGTCGCAGCCAGGGAAAACAATCAAGATTAGAATGGTTGTGTTTTCACTCCAAATGTCTATGTCTGGTCCTCAAATTCATCCCGCAGGGCAGACGGTCCGATGTTATCCAAAATCACAAAAGTCTGCCTGCATCCTCCAATCATTTGTGGCAGATTTGGGGTACTTTGAATGGCTGCCAGCATCTTCCAATTTGTGGAAACATCAGGGCAGTGCTTACTCCAATCAGCAGATGTCCTGTTAACATGGTTCCAAATAGGTAGATATCGTCAACGTCCTCAACTGAGAGGGTCGCCAGGCACACTCCACTTCTCCCAAGAGTCTGTCGTGCGTCCAGCAATAACCCTTCCGACAGGATTGTACAGCTAATACTGTACAATCCCTGGCAAAAATGATGGAATAACCAGACTTGGAAGGATGTTCATTCAGGCAACAGTCATGACACAAAACTATAGTCTTTTCAAATGACAGCTTTCTGGCTTTAAGAAACACTAAAATACAACAAGAAAAACATTTGAGGCATTCAGTACCAATTTGGTTTTTATTAAAGGCCTACTGAAACCCACTACTACCGACCAAGCAATCTGATAGTTTATATATCAATGATGAAATCTTAACATTGCAACACATGCCAATACAGCTGGGTTAGATTACTAAAGTGCAATTTTAAGTTTCGCGCCGAAATATCCTGCTGAAAACGTTTCGGGATGATGACGCCTGCGCGTGACGTCACGGATTGTAGAGGACATTTTGGGACAGCATGGTGGCCAGCTATTAAGTCGTCTGTTTTCATTGCAAAATTCACAGTATTCTGGACATCTGTGTTGGTGATTTTTTTGCAATTTGTTCAATGAACAATGGAGACAGCAAAGAAGAAAGCTGTAGGTGGGAAGCGGTGTATTGCGGCGAGGTGTTGTGCTTGATAACGCACCCCCGCCGTAGCTGCAGCAACACAAACATAGCCGGTGTTTCATTGTTTATATTCCCGAAAGATGACAGTCAAGCTTTACCATTGGCCTGTGGAGAACTGGGACAACAGAGACTCTTACCAGGAGGACTTTGAGTTGGATACGCAGACACGGTACCGTGAGTATGCAGCTGCGGCTTCCAAACATTTGATCGCTTGCCCGTACGTGCGTGCCGCTATGTGCGTGTCACGTACGTAACTTTGGGGACTTTGGGGAAATATATGTGCTGTATGAACTTTGGGGACGTGAACGGTACTTTGGGCTGTGGGATTGAGTGTGTTGTGCGGGTGTTTGAGTTGTATTGGCGGGTTATATGGACGGGAGTGGGGAGGTGTTTGTTATGCGGGATTAATTTGTGGCATATTAAATATAAGCCTGGTTGTGTTGTGGCTAATATAATATATATATGTCTTGTGTTTATTTACTGTTTTAGTCATTCCCAGCTGAATATCAGGTCCCACCCGCCTCTCACAGCATCTTCCCTATCTGAATCGCTCCCACTGCCGTCTAGTCCTTCACTCTCACTTTCCTCATCCACAAATCTTTCATCCTCGCTCAAATTAATGGAGAAATTGTCGCTTTCTCGGTCCGAATCGCTCTCGCTGCTGGTGGCCATGATTGTGAACAATGTGCAGATGTGAGGAGCTCCACAACCGGTGACGTCACGCGCATATCATCTGCTACTTCCGGTACAAGCAAGGCTTTTTTATCAGCGGCCAAAAGTTGCGAACTTTATCGTCGATGTTCTCTACTAAATAATTTCAGCAAAAATATGGCAATATCACGAAATGATCAAGTATAACACACAGAATGGATCTGCTATCCCCGTTTAAATAAGAAAATCGCATTTCAGTAGGCCTTTAAGCAGAGTGAAAATATGGAATAATGAAGAACAAATAAACAAACACTAGAACCCACCACATGTACTGTGTTGCACCACCTCTGGCTTTTAAAACAGCTAGCAGTTTCTGAGGCATGGACTTATCAAGTGACAAACAGAACCCTTCATCAATCTTGCTCCAACTTTCTCTGATTGCTGTTGTCAAATTAGCTTTGCCAGTTAGATGTCTTGTCATGGATGCTTTTCTTCTATTTCCACCACACATTTTTCACCGGATTGTGTTTGGGACTATTTGTAGTCCATACCATTGATCTAATGTATCTTTCTTCAAAGAAAGATTTTACAGTTTTTTACTCTACGGCAAGATGCTTTATCATGTAAAAAATGATGTCATCATCACCAGACATCCTTTTGATTGATGGAATAAGAGACACTATGTAAACTTGGGTATTTATTGAAGATGTAATGGCAACCATTATTACCTGTCATGCAGCCCCGTATCATCAATGACTATTAAAATGTGCATGATTTCTTCAGGCAGTCGTCTTCATAAATCTCATTGGAACGGCACCAAACAAAAGTTCCAGCATTATCACCTCGCCCAGTGCAAATGCACGATTTATCACTGAATATGACATTCATCCAGTCATCCATAGTCCACCATTGCTTCCCTTAGCCCATTGGAACCTTGTTTTTTAATGTTTTGGTGTTAATAGCGGCTTTCACTTAGCTTTTCTGTTTCAAATCCCATTTCCTTTAGGGGGTTTCACAGACTGTGGTTTATTCCCATTTGTTCTTCATTTGTTTTGCTGTGCATTTTCTTGTTTCAAGCAATATTGCTTAAAGTTTTCTAATGTTTTCCTTAGTCTACCAGTATGCCATTTACAACCTTCCCATGTTGCTTGTACTTGGTCCAGGTTTTAGAGTAGACGTTAGGTAATTGTGAACAATCAACATCTTTTGCAACATTGTGTGATGATTTATTTCCTAAATAAGTTTGTTTCAATTGACATCTCACGTTTTAGGGCCATGATTCATGTCAATCCACCTGGTGCAGCAGCTCTCCAAGATGTGGACACTCCTTTTTAACTGCAGGCAAATTAACGTATTTAATCTGATGCAGGTGTTTAGTTTGGAAATGAAACTTTACAGGCTGATTCCATAATTGTTTCACTCTGCTTGATCTAAAAATGAAACTGTTACTGTTGTGGCAAAATTTATATTTTTGTAATCTCTTGTCCAACAACAATTTTAGTCTAAGAAAAAGTCTTCATGTGATTTATGCTGTATTGCTTCACCCTAACTCCCTGGGCCTGTTTTATGTCTCAAAAGATATATCCCCCTGATGCATTTCTTGGGCCCTGCACAGCTAGCTCTATCTCTATCATCTTTTACTCTGGATGCTGCTCACTCTCGTTGCTGCTCACTCTAGACGCTGTCCGCTCAAAGCTAAGTGCTATCTTTCTGTGTGTTTGTCATTTTTTACAGCTTTCTTTAGGCCTACTCTAACGCATTTAGTAGTCTTATCGAACCTACAAAAAGCACCCACTCTCTCTGTTTCACCGCTTCACTTTCAGCTAGCAAGCTGCTATCCTAGAAAAGCTAATCTAGTCAGCAAGAAGTTGACTCAGTGAAAGAAACAAGGTGAGTATGTCTTCCTGTTATTCGTGCTCCTTTCTCATGGATAGGTTGGCCCTGCTCCAGGGCCGCCATGTCCGCCAGTTAGAGCAAAGTAGCTTTCTAACTTTAGACGCCACGGAAATGTTTGCTAACGTTAGCCTAGTCCGGTTTGTAGCAGCTCTAAGCAGCCTACAAGCTACAGGGAGCCTTTTATGGCACATTACAGATTTAGCCCTTTAGCTAGTCCTACACCCTAGTCAACTGGCCACCACGTCTTAGTTATAAGGGACTCCACCACCCGGAACATTCAGCTTAGTTAACCAGCTACAATAAGGTGTATTCCCGACGCTAATTTCAGACAGCTGACTTGTAACTCCTAAACACGTATGACAGGCTAATCGCACCACTAGCTACTCAAACATATTTATGCATGTCGGCTCCAATGACACTAGGATGAGATAGTCAGAGATCACAAAGAGGAACATAGCAAGGATTTGTAATCTCGCTTGTAAGATGGCTCGGCATGAGTACTTGTCTCTGGTCCCCTGCCTGCCAGAGGCTATGATGAGAGGTATAGAAGATTAGTCTCGCTTAACAGGTGGCTGGCTAATTTTTGTCAAGAACAGGGTCTAACATTAATAGATAATTGGCCCTCCTTCCTGGGCAAACTGGGCTTGCTGAGGACGGATGGACTTCACCCTAGCCAGGAAGGCGCCATCACTCTTCCTTGAAACATAGATCATTGTTTGAGTCACACTTGACTAACTACAGAAGAACATGCCCGAACACCGGGAATTAAAGCGCCTGTTAAACCAGGTGAGGAATCAGTTAAAAAAGAACTAACCAGCACCAGGTGGGAAAATTCCTGCACACGCATTTCTCACAGAATAATACATGACTCACATAATGGTTTTTTGTGTAGTGACTGTGCCAGAAGTAGACATGCATTCTACTGAGGTGAAGCTGTCAAGTCTACTGCAGCACCAAGCAGATGAAGATGTGGTTGGGGGCGTGGTTAAGAGGGGAGGAGTATATATACAGCTAGAATTCACCAACTCGAGTATTTCATATATATTTCATATATATATATATATATATATATATATATATATATATATATATATATATATATATATATATATATATATATATATATATATATATATATATATATATACATATATATATATATAAATATATATATATATATATATATATATATATATATATATATAAATATATATATATATATATATATATATATATATATATATATAAATATATATATATATATATATATATATATATATATATATATATATATATATATATATATATATATATATATATAAATATATGTATATATATGTATATGTATGTATGTATGTATGTATGTATGTATGAAATACTTGACTTTCAGTGAATTCTAGCTATATATATATATTCGGTCCTCTCCAAGGTTTCTCATAGTCATTCACATTGACGTCCCACTGGCGTGAGTTTTCCTTGCCCGTATGTGGGCTCTGTACCGAGGATGTCGTTGTGGCTTGTACAGCCCTTTGAGACACTTGTGATATAGGGCTATATAAATAAACATTGATTGATTGATATATATATATATATATATATATATATATATATATATATATATATATATATATATATATATATATATATATATATATATATATATATATATTTCTTTCATTATACATATATATAAAAGAAATACTTGAATTTCAGTGTTCCAGAGGCTATCCAGTAGATGGCAGTATTGTCCTGTTTAAGAGTGTCACAACATTGCTGTTTACGGCAGACAAACTGCTTTACGGTAGACGAAAACGTGACTGCTGTTGTTGTGTATTGTTACCGCGCTGGGAGGACGTTAATGACACTGCCTAACAATAAACCCACATAAGAAACCAAGAACTCGCCCTCGATCATTCTACAGTTATAACGTGATTGGGCAGGCACGCTGTTTATATCGTGGGAAAGCGGACGTGAAAACAGACTGTCGCCACTGTCCCCACTCAGGACCTGGAGCTGGAGGGGGCGTGGCCTCCAGCTCCGGCTGAATTCCGGGAGATTTTCGGGAGAAAATTTCTTCCGGGAGGTTTTCGGGGGAGGCGCTGAATTCCGGGAGTCTCCCGGAAAATCCGGGAGGGTTGGCAAGTATGCTTTTGGGAAGCGAGCGGTCCCTAATATCTGTTTCTCAGCTGTGGGTCGTATGAGCTGCAGCATTACTCAGTTGTAATACACTTTTCCAACACTTGTGGCAGTAATGACAATATCAAACAGAAACAAAGAGAAAAAGTGCAGAGCTCAAGTCATAAGAAAGTTCCTTCAGCGCAAGAATTATGACTAAAGTGGCGAAGGTGTATTTTCATTTACACTTTAATTTTATTGACATTTACACTTTAATTTTATTTTAACACAACATAATTTATTTTTCGTCAGTAGTCCTTTCCTATGTAGTATATTTGGTTAGTACTTACTATGTCGGACCTAAGCCTAAAGTTAGTGTGTTAAATAAATAATCTTTGTGAATAACACAGTTTAATATCGTTTGACAAGGTTGTAAGCTGTAAGTTAGTTAGATATAATTATTGAATACCATTAAAATCAAGAGTGTTAATATTTGAGTGGGTCCCGGGCCCCTCTGTAGTGGAAAAATTGGGCCCCAAGGTCAAAAATGCGAAGAACGTCCATTCTAACATTACAGTACACCACTAGGGAGACTTTTCTTGTTAATTAACGACAAATTATCTCATCTCATAACCGTGCTAAGTAATGAATGTCTGCAGGTTTTTGCAGGCAGGCAGACCCTCACTGATTGTATCTCAAGGTCCTTCTTCATCTCCTCCTCTTCGCACCACTGCTGCTGTAACATCATGATGAATGGCTGCTGATTTCCTCCACAAGGTCTTCCTAACACATATTTTCGTGTGTGTGTGTGTGTGTGTTCTTGTATTTCTACCCTTCTTGAGACATCAACAAGGAAAAGTAGCTTCCATATGAGGACTGGTGAACAAGTTATGACATAAATCATGGTCCCAATACGGAAAATCAATGCATCTAATAGACAATGTCTCATTTGCACCCCTGGTGGTGAAATCTAGCAAAATTAGGGTGGTCCCAAAAAGGAGGGATTTTTCAAATTGACTGTGTCGGTTTTAAAAGTGGTCCCCCTCTGGTCAACATATGAAATAACAAGTGTGTGTAAAAATTTGAAATGCTCCCCCTCTGGCCAACATATGTAATAACAAGTGTGTGTAAGAAATTGAAATCAATCAATCAATCAATCAATGTTTATTTATATAGCCCTAAATCACAAATGTCTCAAAGGGCTGTACAAGCCACAACGACATCCTCGGTACAGAGCCCACATACGGGCAAGGAAAACTCACCCCAGTGGGACGTCAATGTGAATGACTATGAGAAACCTTGGAGAGGACCGCATATGTGGGTAACCCCCCCTCTAGGGGAGACCGAAAGCAATGGATGTCGAGTGGGTCTGACATAATATTGTGAAAGTCCAACACATCAGCGAAAGTCCAGTCCATGGTGGGGCCAGCAGGAACCATCCCGAGTGGAGACGGGTCAGCAGCGTAGAGATGTCCCCATCCGATGAACAGGCTAGCGGTCCACCCCGGGTTGGGAGCAGAGTAGAAAAGAAAAGAAAAGAAACGGCAGATCACCTGGTCTAAAAAGGGAGTCTATTTAAAGGCTAGAGTATACAAATGAGTTTTAAGATGAGACTTAAATGCTTCTACTGAGGTAGCGTCTCTAACTTTTACCGGGAGGGCATTCCATAGTATTGGAGCCCGAATAGAAAACGCTCTATAGCCCGCAGACTTTTTTTGGGCTCTGGGAATCACTAATAAGCCGGAGTTCTTTGAACGCAGATTTCTTGCCGGGACATATGGTACAATACAATCGGCAAGATAGGCAGGAGCTTGACCGTGTAGTATTTTATACGTCAGTAGTAAAACCTTAAAGTCGCATCTTAGGTGCACAGGAAGCCAGTGCAAGTGAGCCAGTATAGGCGTAATATGATCAAACTTTCTTGTTTTTGTCAAAAGTCTAGCAGCCGCATTTTGTACCATCTGTAATCTTTTAATGCTAGACATAGGGAGGCCCGAAAACAAAACGTTACAGTAATCGAGACGAGATGTAACGAACGCATGGATAATGATCTCAGCATCGCTTGTGGACAAAATGGAACGGATTTTAGCGATATTACGGAGATGAAAGAAGGCCGTTTTAGTAACACTCTTAATGTGTGACTCAAACGAGAGAGTTGGGTCGAAGATAATACCCAGATTCTTTACCGAGTCGCCTTGTTTAATTGTTTGGTTGTCAAATGTTAAGGTGGTATTATTAAATAGATGTCGGTGCTGAGCAGGACCGATAATCAGCATTTCCGTTTTCTTAGCGTTGAGTTGCAAAAAGTTAGCGGACATCCATTGTTTAATTTCATTAAGACATGCCGCCAGCTGACTACAATCCGGCGTGTTGGTCAGCTTTAGGGGCATGTAGAGTTGGGTGTCATCAGCATAACAGTGAAAGCTAACACCGTATTTGCGTATGATGTCACCTAGCGGCAGCATGTAAATACTAAAGAGTGCAGGGCCAAGAACCGAACCCTGGGGAACTCCGCACGTTACCTTAACATAGTCCGAGGTCACATTGTTATGGGAGACACACTGCATCCTGTCAATAAGATAAGAGTTAAACCAAGACAAGGCTAAGTCTGTCATCCCAATACGCGTTTTGATACGCTCTAATAAAATATTATCATCAACAGTATCGAAAGCGGCGCTAAGATCAAGAAGCAGCAACATAGATGACGCATCAGAATCCATCGTTAGCAATAGATCATTAGTCATTTTTGCGAGGGCTGTCTCCGTAGAGTGATTTGCCCTGAAACCGGACTGAAAAGGTTCACAGAGATTGTTAGACGCTAAGTGTTCATTTAGCTGCTGTGCTACAATTTTTTCGAGGATTTTCGAGATAAACGGAAGGTGGGACACCGGCCGGTAGTTTACCAGGAGATCAGGATCGAGGTTAGGTCTTTTGAGTAGAGGATGAATAACCGCTTTTTTGAATGCTAGGGGAACAGTGCCAGAGGAAAGTGATAAGTTTATAATATTTAACACTGATGGACCTAATAATATAAAAAGCTCCTTGATAAGTTTCCCAGGAATTGGGTCAAGTAAACATGTTGTTTGTTTTGTCCCATTTACACATTTTGACAATTCCTCCAATGTTATTTCATCAAAGAGAGAGAAACTATTTTGGAGGGCGGTATCCGTCGTATATACAGTCGTATTTGTGTTAATATAACCCAGTTGTAGCTGAGATGCATTGTCTTTAATCTCTTTTCTAATGACTTCAATTTTCTTATTAAAGAAATTCATAAAGTCATCTGCTGTGTGGGTGGAGCTACTGGGAGGAGTCCCTTGTTGGGTTAGCGATGCTACTGTACTAAACAGAAATTTAGGATCATTTTTGTTGAGGTGGATGAGATTTGAGTAATATTTAGCTTTAGCTGAGGTAAGCATGCGTTTATAAGTTATTAAACTATCACACCATGCTTGATGGAAAACCTCAAGTTTAGTCGCACGCCTTTTAGGGGCCCTTTTTAGCTTTAGCGGTGCTACACTATCAATGGTGTCGCGCAGGGCGTCATTAAAGTTGTTAGTGAGGTTATCAATAGAGCCCACATAATTTGGGAATGGTGCCATTATCGAAGGCAGTAGGTCAGTAAGAGTCGTCGTTGGGGCAGCATTAATGTTGCGGCTGCTGTAGTAGTTATTATTATTATTATTAGTTTGTTGACAATGAGTCAGAACTTCGAATTTTATAAGGTAATGATCGGACATTACTTTAGTGTACGGGAGTATCGTAACTTTAGAGGTGGTGACACCCCTGACAAGCACCAGATCTATCGTATTACCGTTGCGATGCGTGGGTTCATTTATTATTTGTGTAAGACCACAGCTATCAATTATAGTCTGGAGCGCCACGCATGGAGGGTCCGATGGGGTATTCATATGGATATTAAAGTCCCCCATTATGATTATATTGTCGGCGTGCGTCACTAGATCAGCAACAAACTCTGAGAATTCACTGATGAAGTCCGAATAGGGCCCAGGGGGGCGGTAGATAACAGCCAGGTGGAGAGGCAGCGGTGTGACAAACCTCAAAGTGAGCACCTCAAACGAGTTATATTTATTATTTAGGTTAGGTGTAAGATTATAGTTTTCATTCTATATTAGTGCGACACCCCCTCCCCTTTTAAGAGGTCGGGCAACATGTGTATTGGTATAGTTAGGAGGAGATGCCTCATTTAGCGCAAAAAAATCGTCTGGTTTGAGCCAGGTCTCGGCGAGACCAACGACGTCAATTTTGTTGTCTCTTATGACTTCATTAACTAATAACGTTTTGGAAGATAATGATCTTATGTTTAAAAAGCCCATATTATAGGTAGTGGGCTGTTTTGAGGATTGTTTGTTGAAATTATCCGAAGTAGCAATATTAATAATGTTGCGTTAATTATTATGCGTTGTGCACTTTAAATAGTTTCGACCATATCTAGGAATTGATACGACGGGGATATTCAGATTGTTTGCTTGATGTTGCGATAAACTGAACGCATCATAGTTAGCTACCTCAGTACAATGTATGTCTGCCTCTGACACGGTCACAAAAGAAAAAACATTATGTGAGTTGTGTTTTATTCTAAGATAATTGCTGATGCCGGCTAGTTCTAGTTTAAATGGCTTCTTACCCGGAGACTCCACGCTTCTTTGGTTAGCTTTTCTCTTTGTTGTTAGCCCCGCTCGGCAACCCCGCTTCTGCTTCCGCTCGCACCGCTTACGTCGTCTCCATTGGCGGTCACCGCTAGCACTTGATTCCGCTGCTACAAAGGCCGCTCGATGTAGTCTGCGAAGTATTCCCATGCTAGCGAGGAGGTCCACCGTACATGCATCTTTCAGTCTATAACGACCCGATCCATCCACATCCAGAATTGTCTGTCGGTCGTATGTGATCACAGAGTGTTCACGCTTTGAGCCAGCCATGTAATTGACAGAAATGACGGGTGTTTTTTGCCAAATCGCTCTACACTCCCAAGAGCGTTAGCATAGCCGCAGCATAGCCATAGCCATGCGCCGCCATTTTTCAATGAGAAATGAGCCCCCTTTGGCCAAAATTAATAAAAAAAAAAAAAAAGTGTATAGAGACACACTGTAATAACTTGAAGTAAATAATGAAGATTAAAAACCAACTACAAACAAAAAATTCAAAAAATTTAAAATTAACTAAAAGCAGTCTTTTTCTCACAGTGTGTCGACTTTTTTCTTATAAAATTGGGAACAATTTCTCATATTCTTTCTGTTTCTGTAATATTGCAACATTTTCTTGTAAAATTATTACTTTATGTAAAACGGTTACTTTTTAATGCAAAATGATGTTTGTCATATAAAATTTTTTGCTTTTTTCACAAAATTGCCAATTTTTTTTGTTCTTGTAAAATACTTACATTTTTTGAATAAAATTGATTACTTTTGTCATACTTTTGCCAAGTCAAATTCGGATTATTATCATAATATTGCCAAAATTTCAAAGTTTTCTTATAAAAATATGACGTTTGTCAAGTAAAATTACAACGCTTTTCATAAAATTGCCAAAATTGTAAGCTTTTCTTGTAAAATTGTGAATGTTATTGAGTAAAATTCCAACTTTTATCATAATATTGCACAAATGTTCAGTTTTTCTTGTAAAATGTTGACTTGCGTTGAGTAAAATTACGACTTTTATTAAAATACTGCCAAAATTCTAAGTTTTCATGGTGAAATTGTGACCTTTTTGTTGTGAAATTCCAACTCATTTTTCACCACAAGCTTTTTTATATTTGCATAGTATGTTGTGGAGGTCTTGCCCCTCCGGGTTCTTCGGACCACCAATTACCGACATGCCAGGCTCTTCCAGGTTGACAACAGTTTTATTTTTCAATAAAAGTGCAAAGTCTTTTCTCTCAAGTGAGCACACGAATAGCTTCTCTGCTCTCACTCTTGCTCTTGCTACGACTTCTTTTCCACCATCAACCACCATCAACAACTCTCCCTTCTCCTTCCCGACTGCTGCCTTTAACAGAGCGACAGGTGATCAGACAAACACTCACAGCTGTGTCATCTACGCACCTGTCGCTGATCTCGAAGCCGGTCCTGGCACACCCCGCTTCGCTGCAGGTCCGCAGGCCACGCCCCCCCACACATGTATATATTACTAATGTTGTAAATACAAATCTTTATACATCTAGAAAAGGTGGTCCTAAAGAGGGAGGCATTTTTTCGGAGGTCTCAAGAAAGTAACAAATACAAGAATGTGTGTGTGTGTGTGTGTGTGTGTGTGTGTTGTTGTGTGTGTGTGTGTGTTTGTGAGATGACATTATGGAGCTTCATCATCATGGACAGAAACCCAAAAGAACCAAGCAGAGAAGATGTCTGTGGTGGCATTGGAAACTATGTTAATAATAATCTATGTTTTGTAGTACAGAGTTGCACGGATCGATCCAAATAGCGATAATGTCGATACCAAGGCACCAAGTAAAACATATTTGTAATATTTAGGCCACACGTTTTGCTAAATTGGAATCCACTTCCTGTAATTCCATTTGAAGTGAATTTAAATGATGAATTTTGCACAAGATGGTTATCTTTACAATGGATCTTTCTCACTTGATGGTTACCAAGCAACCGTATCCTCCTTCTCCGAGCCGAACATCATCCCCATCAACATCATCCGCAGCCTTGCTTGAGACTAATGACAAAATCATAAAGTAAATGTCCATAAACACCCTGTGCATGTGTGTGTGTGTGTGCATGTGTGCGTGCGTGCGTGTGTGTGTGTGCGTGCGTGCGTGTGTTTGTGTGTGTGTGTGTGTGTGAAGTTTGCATGCTGGGGATTACGCAACACTTGAGTGTGTGTAGCGAGGACGTGAAGGGGGCAGTAGTGAGAGAAAAGCAGGGAATGACCTCCTTCATTATTCACACTTTTCACTCCCACATGTTCCTTAGCTGCATCAAGGTCATCAGCAAGGTCGGTTTAGAAGCTTTACGAGACAGCTCTTTTTATTCCTAGACCGCGGCCATCTCGGACCTTGCAGTCAAGTACTAAAAATCTGTAGACTTTACGGTAAAGAACTGGCAACTCAGTTTACCGTAAAATCTATGGTGTTTTTTGCAACAAATTTCTGTAAAATTGAAAAACGATACCCCTTTTATTTTTGCGGTAAAATTCGGACGACTGAGTTAGCAGTTTTTTACCGTAACATCCAAAGTTGCCGTTTTTACAGTGCATTACTGCAAATGGGAAAATAGTAGCACTCTAATTATTATGGTAAAATGTTGGCGATGAGCTGCCATTTTTATGTGGTCGTTGTTTTTACAGGGCATTGCTGTAAATTGAAAAACTGTACCAGTGTTATTTTTTTGAAAATTCTGGCCATTTTATTCACTGTAAAATCTACGGTCGCTGTTTTTACAGTGCAAATGGAAAAATGGTACTACTTATATTTTTACAGTAAAATTCTAGTGATTTAGCTACTATTTTTTATGGTAAAATCTGTTTTTTTAGTGCATTACTGTAAATGGAAAATGGTACTACTTTTATTTTTACGGTTACGTTTTTGTGACTGAGCTGCCATTTTTTTTCTACCGTAAAATCTTTGGCCATTGTTTTTACAGTGCATTACTGTAAATTGAAAAACCGCACCACTGTTATTTTTACAATAAAATTCTGCCGACTGAGCTGCCATTATTTTACTGTAAAACCTATAGTAGTTGTTTTTACAGTGCATTACTGAAAAGGAAATATGGTGCTACTTTTATTTTTACAGTAAAATCCTGGTGACTGAGCTACCAGATTTTTACTGTAAAATCTTTTTTTTTAGTGCATTACAGTAAATGGAAAAATGGTATACAAATAAGTGTTTGATGAGCATTCCTCAACTTTCTCAGTCTTTTTTGCCACTTGTGCCAGTTTTTCTGAAACATGTTGCAGGCATCAAATTCCAAATTAGGTAATATTTGCAAACAATAACAAAGTTTTCCAGTTCGAACGTTAAGTATCTTGTCTTTGCAGTCTATTCAATTGAATATAGGTTGAAAAGGATTTGCAAATCATTGTATTCTGTTTTTATTTATTTATATTATTTACACAACGTGCCAACTTCACTGGTTTTGGGTTTTGTATGTTAGAAAACTCATGTCAAATGTATGTGTGTTAAACCCCCCGCCCAAAAAACAAAAAACTAAACTGCTATACTGTGCAAGAATGGAGCGGAATTTACCGTGTTTTGTTATGTAAAGAAAATGAAAGTGTGCTCCAAAAACCCAGGAAGCGTCTCGAAGCGGAGTTATATAACACAATGTTCCATTTGGCCAACAAGGAACCAATTGTGACCTGGAGGGATGACTCTCTCGCTCTTCAGGAATGTTTTACAGTGATTCACACGCAACACATGACTTCTCTGATGTGATGGTGCTTAAATGTGTGTGTGCGTGTGTGTGTGTGTGAAAGGGATGAGAGAGGCTTCTTGTTTCTGCTTGGCAAGAGATGCAAAAAACACACACATTCTGGCTCTACATCTGTGTGTGTGTGTGTGTGTGTGTGTGTGTGTGTGTGTGTGTGTGTGTGTGTGTGTGTGTGTGTGTGTGTGTGTGTGTGTGTGTGTGTGTGTGTGTGTGTGTGTGTGTGTGTGTGTGTGTGTGTGTGTGTGTGTGTGTGTGTGTGTCAAACCTGCAACACCTGCCGAGCACCTGTCATGCATGTGAGCGTTTGTGTGTGTGCGTGCTCACAGTTGTGAAACTGTGGGATATGTCTGCGCTCAATGATGCAACCTTAATGTGCATCAACACACACACACACACACACGCACACACACACACACACACACACACACACACACACACACACACACACACACACACACGAGTACAATCAAGGTACTTCTGACCACCAGAGAGCTCCATTAGAGATGCTCCACTAAATATCCTGAAGGCTATCCATCCATCCATCCATTTTGCAGGGGGTGCTGGAGCCTATCTCAGCTGCATACGGGCGGAAGGCGGGGTACACCCTGGACAAGTCGCCACCTCATCAGCTAATGCACTTTTATTATTAGTATCCATCCATCCATTTACTACCGCTTATCCCTTTTGGGGTCACGGGGGGTGCTGGAGCCTATCTCAGCTGCATACGGGCGGAAGGCGGGGTACACCCTGGACAAGTCGCCACCTCATCAGCTAATGCACTTTTATTATTAGTATCCATCCATCCATTTACTACCGCTTATCCCTTTTGGGGTCACGGGGGGTGCTGGAGCCTATCTCAGCTGCATACGGGCGGAAGGCGGGGTACACCCTGGACAAGTCGCCACCTCATCAGCTAATGCACTTTTATTATTAGTATCCATCCATCCATTTTCTACCGCTTGTCCCTTTTGGGGTCGCATGGGGTGCTGGAGCCTATCTCAGCTGCATTCAGGCGGAAGGCGGAGTACACCCTGGACAAGTCGCCACCTCATCAGCTAATGCACTTTTATTATTAGTATCCATCCATCCATTTACTACCGCTTGTCCCTTTTGGGGTCGCAGGGGGTGCTGGAGCCTATCTCAGCTGCATACGGGCGGAAGGCGGGGTACACCCTGGACAAGTCGCCACCTCATCAGATAATGCACTTTTATTATTAGTATTCATCCATCCATTTTCTACCGCTTGTCCCTTTTGAGGTCGCGGGGGGTGCTGGAGCCTATCTCAGCTACAATCGGGCGGAAGGCGGAGTACACCCTGGACAAGTCGTCACCTCATCAGCTAATGCACTTTTATTATTAGTATCCATCCATCCATTTTTTACCGCTTGTCCCTTTTGGGGTCGCGGGGGGTGCTGGAGCCTATCTCAGCTGCATTCGGGCGGAAGGCGAGGTACACCCTGGACAAGTCGCCACCTCATCAGCTAATGCACTTTTATTATTAGTATCCATCCATCCATTTTCTACCGCTTGTCCCTTTTGGGGTCACGGGGGGTGCTGGAGCCTATCTCAGCTACAATCGGGCGGAAGGCGGGGTACACCCTGGACAAGTCGCCACCTCATCAGCTAATGCACGTTTATTATTAGTATAATAATTATTATTAATAGTAAACATAAATATCATTATTATGAAATATAAATGCGATCCATCCATCCATTTTCTACCGCTTATCCCTTTTGGGGTCACGGGGGGTGCTGGAGCCTATCTCAGCTACAATCGGGCGGAAGTACACCCTGGACAAGTCGCCACCTCATCAGCTAATGCACTTTTATTATTAGTATCCATCCATCCATTTTCTACCGCTTGTCCCTTTTGGGGTCGCATGGGGTGCTGGAGCCTATCTCAGCTGCATTCAGGCGGAAGGCGGAGTACACCCTGGACAAGTCGCCACCTCATCAGCTAATGCACTTTTATTATTAGTATCCATCCATCCATTTACTTACCGCTTGTCCCTTTTGGGGTCGCAGGGGGTGCTGGAGCCTATCTCAGCTACAATCGGGCGGAAGGCGGGGTACACCCTGGACAAGTCGCCACCTCATCAGCTAATGCACTTTTATTATTAGTATCCATCCATCCATTTTTTACCGCTTGTCCCTTTTGGGGTCGCAGGGGGTGCTGGAGCCTATCTCAGCTGCATTCGGGCGGAAGGCGAGGTACACCCTGGACAAGTCGCCACCTCATCAGCTAATGCACTTTTATTATTAGGATCCATCCATCCATTTTCTACCGCTTGTCCCTTTTGGGGTCGCATGGGGTGCTGGAGCCTATCTCAGCTGCAATCGGGCGGAAGGCGGGGTACACCTTGGACAAGTTGCCACCTCATCAGCTAATGCACTTTTATTATTAGTATCCATCCATCCATTTTCTACCGCTTGTCCCTTTTGGGGTCGCGGGGGGCGCTGGAGCCTATCTCAGCTGCATTCGGGCGGAAGGCGGGGTACACCCTGGACAAGTCGCCACCTCATCAGCTAATGCACTTTTATTATTAGTATCCATCCATCCATTTACTACCGCTTGTCCCTTTTGGGGTCGCATGGGGTGCTGGAGCCTATCTCAGCTGCATTCAGGCGGAAGGCGGAGTACACCCTGGACAAGTCGCCACCTCATCAGCTAATGCACTTTTATTATTAGTATCCATCCATCCATTTACTACCGCTTGTCCCTTCTGGGGTCGCATGGGGTGCTGGAGCCTATCTCAGCTGCATTCATGTGGAAGGCGGAGTACACCCTGGACAAGTCGCCACCTCATCACCTAATGCACTTTTATTATTAGTATCCATCCATCCATTTACTACCGCTTATCCCTTTTGGGGTCACGGGGGGTGCTGGAGCCTATCTCAGCTGCATACGGGCGGAAGGCGGTGTACACCCTGGACAAGTCGCCACCTCATCAGCTAATGCACTTTTATTATTAGTATCCATCCATCCATTTTCTACCGCTTGTCCCTTTTGGGGTCGCATGGGGTGCTGGAGCCTATCTCAGCTGCATTCAGGCGGAAGGCGGAGTACACCCTGGACAAGTCGCCACCTCATCACCTAATGCACTTTTATTATTAGTATCCATCCATCCATTTACTACCGCTTGTCCCTTTTGGGGTCGCAAGGGGTGCTGGAGCCTATCTCAGCTGCATACGGGCGGAAGGCGGGATACACCCTGGACAAGTCGCCACCTCATCAGATAATGCACTTTTATTATTAGTATCCATCCATCCATTTTCTACCGCTTGTCCCTTTTGGGGTCGCGGGGGGTGCTGGAGCCTATCTCAGCTGCATTCGGGCGGAAGGCGAGGTACACCCTGGACAAGTCGCCACCTCATCAGCTAATGCACTTTTATTATTAGTATCCATCCATCCATTTACTACCGCTTGTCCCTTTTGGGGTCGCAGGGGGTGCTGGAGCCTATCTCAGCTGCATACGGGCGGAAGGCGGGATACACCCTGGACAAGTCGCCACCTCATCAGATAATGCACTTTTATTATTAGTATCCATCCATCCATTTTCTACCGCTTGTCCCTTTTGGGGTCACGGGGGGTGCTGGAGCCTATCTCAGCTGCATACGGGCGGAAGGCGGTGTACACCCTGGACAAGTCGCCACCTCATCAGCTAATGCACTTTTATTATTAGTATCCATCCATCCATTTTCTACCGCTTGTCCCTTTTGGGGTCGCATGGGGTGCTGGAGCCTATCTCAGCTGCATTCAGGCGGAAGGCGGAGTACACCCTGGACAAGTCGCCACCTCATCACCTAATGCACTTTTATTATTAGTATCCATCCATCCATTTACTACCGCTTGTCCCTTTTGGGGTCGCAAGGGGTGCTGGAGCCTATCTCAGCTGCATACGGGCGGAAGGCGGGATACACCCTGGACAAGTCGCCACCTCATCAGATAATGCACTTTTATTATTAGTATCCATCCATCCATTTTCTACCGCTTGTCCCTTTTGGGGTCGCGGGGGGTGCTGGAGCCTATCTCAGCTGCATTCGGGCGGAAGGCGAGGTACACCCTGGACAAGTCGCCACCTCATCAGCTAATGCACTTTTATTATTAGTATCCATCCATCCATTTACTACCGCTTGTCCCTTTTGGGGTCGCAGGGGGTGCTGGAGCCTATCTCAGCTGCATACGGGCGGAAGGCGGGATACACCCTGGACAAGTCGCCACCTCATCAGATAATGCACTTTTATTATTAGTATCCATCCATCCATTTTCTACCGCTTGTCCCTTTTGGGGTCGCGGGGGGTGCTGGAGCCTATCTCAGCTACAATCGGGCGGAAGGCGGTGTACACCCTGGACAAGTCGTCACCTCATCAGCTAATGCACTTTTATTATTAGTATCCATCCATCCATTTTTTACCGCTTGTCCCTTTTGGGGTCGCGGGGGGTGCTGGAGCCTATCTCAGCTGCATTCGGGCGGAAGGCGAGGTACACCCTGGACAAGTCGCCACCTCATCAGCTAATGCACTTTTATTATTAGTATTGTAGAGGCAGGGATTTGTTTCTCACTTGTCACCTGGGATAGTGGGTGTGGCTATGTGTGTGGGCGGAGTGTGTGTGGGGCTGATTGCTGAATATATAACACCTGCACCTCTCTGTGAATTGTTTGGCTTGTATGGAGAGAGTGTGAACCTGGGTGCCGTTACTTCTGTTGACCGCAAAGGGGTCGCAAAGAGAATGCAAAAGGACCACAAAGGGACCACAAACCATCTGAATGTAATGTATTGTATTTTTACTCAGAAGGGAAAATAAATCACCCTCAAAACAGCAGTAATGACTTCATGTTGCATCCTTGGACCCAGCGTGTCAGACAGAACCCTGCTTTCCACTCTCAGTGACTAATTACTTTCTGATAGTCACATTACATTGTCAACAGAATTGGCTACAGATCCACTGACCTTCTGATATTTCGCTGGAATTGTGCACTTTGGACCACTCGACCCCTCAAGCAACTGAATGAAACAAAGGAGCGCAGCACAACCCATGGTATGTGACACTCAGTTCATTGATACTGTGAAGTATATTTGCCTGGACACAGTTGATGCTGGATACTGCTGCACATTGGATAGCTGTGGCTGTCATTTTGATGTCATTATTGCTCAGGATTGAATTAACCTGTGGAAAAGTGGATCACTTATTTGTGCACATTAAAGGAGTGATGTTGGATGTGGAAGTTTGATGCATTTATTGCTGATGCTCAAGCCTGAAATAAAGTGTGGATTTGGAAGCAACAGTGGATTCATGTATGGAGTCATATTTGTGCCAAAACAAAGCAGCAAAGTTGGATGTGGATTCATGATGCAAATGTGGATTGTGACATATGCTCTCTGAACTTTTGTGGTGCACATATTGCTGGATGTCAAGATGAGTGGCTCAAAAGCTGGTTCACAAGTGAATGGATCAAAAGCTGGTTCAAATGCAAATGAAATTGATTTCAATGAAACTGTGAAAAGAAAAATCATTCTCACTGAAAAGGCCTTGGTGTGCAAAATGGAGAAGCTTCAAAAACAACGCCAAGCAAGAGTGAATAAAATGAAATGTATCATCATTGTTTTAAAGAAGCTCGTGCAGAATGATGAAAATGTTTCACAGGTGAAAACTCAACTGGACATTTTGATGCAATTACATAAGGAAACAACTTCCCTGCATGAGTCATTGGTGGAAATAGTACCTGAGATGGAAAAGGATAAACAAAAAGTGTGGTTTGCAAGCATCAATAAATACAACAAAGGATTTATTGAGGATATTACACAGTGGCTTTCTGAAACTATGAGACAAGTCTCAGGACATGCACCAAATGACAATGTGGAGGAGAAGGCCACATGTGAAGTATTACATGATGACATTCAGCCAGAGGACAGCATCTCAAATGTTGGAAGCAACAATCATGGATCAAAAACTGGGACTTCAAGAACTTCAAACTCTTCTATTTCCTCTTCAAGTGTCAAAGCAGAGGCTGAAATGGCTGCTCTTCTCGCTCGTCAAAAATTGCTCAAACAAAAGCAAGAGCTGGATCAGCAAGAGGAGGAAATAAGGAAAAGGAAAGAGAGATTTGAGCTTGAAGTGGAGATTGCAGCCGCTCAGGCTCGGATGGAGGTCCTAAGAGTCTCAGGAAGCAGTGTGAAAGGCACCAGATACAAAAAATCAGATGGTATGGAATCTTATATGGCCAAAGAAGCACATGCTGCTCTTAAGGCTGAGACTGATTCATTTGTGCCTGGTGGCCATGAAGTGTATGACAGTCAAAGTACATCTAAGTCTCATTTAACACAGCCAAATGAAAGGAAAGTTACTGTTTATGTTGGATCTCAAATAATCCAGCAAAGGATGCCTGGACTCCCAATGGCTACTATTGTGAACAGTAATGCTTCAGCTTCTCAATTTACAACAAATTCACATGTTCAGATGCCAGTCATTAATGACAATAACAATTTGCTATACATAATGGTAAGGCAAAATGAAATTTCTGCTCTACTGGCGCGACAACAGAACATCTCTCATTTGCCAAGGAGAGAGACCCAGTTGTTTGATGGAAATCCTCTTCAATATCATGCCTTTATGAGATCTTTTGAGCACAATGTTGAAGAAAGGACAGGTGACGCTGGAGACTGCTTGCACTTCCTGGCACAATACACAAGAGGACAACCACATGAGCTTGTTCAAAGCTGTCAGCGAATGCCTCCAGACAGAGCATATCAAAGGGCTAAGGCTTTATTGGAAGAGCATTTTGGGAATGAACAAAAGATTGCTTCTGCTTATTTGGACAAAGCACTATCATGGCCTTTGGTTAAAGCAGAGGATGCAAAATCTCTTCAAGCATATGGTCTCTTCTTAAGAGGATGTTGTAATGCGATGGATGACATACAGTACATGTCTGAGCTTAACATGCCTGCGAACATGCTGATGGTGATCAAGAAGTTACCGTATAAGCTGAGAGACCAATGGAGGACGGTAGCTTGTGATATTCAAGAGACCCGTTCTCGAAGAGCTACTTTCCCTGACATTGTCAGTTTTATTGAACGTCAAGTTAAAATTGCAGCAGACCCTATATTTGGAAATATACAGGATACTCCAAAGACAATGCAAATCAAAAATGGCAGCAAAGATGGCTATCAGCGTCACACACGAAACCAAGGAAGTTTTGCTACTACAGTAACATCAGTTAATGGAAAGGCCCATGTGAAAAAGGTCGGAGCCCCACTGGACAAAAGGACCTGCTTGTACTGCAAGGGTGAACATGCGTTGGAGGTGTGCTCTCTATTGGTAAAGAGGGCACATAATGACAAGATCACTTTTTTGAAAGAACATGGAGTTTGCTTTGGCTGTCTGTGCATAGGGCACATAAGTAAGGACTGCAGGAAGCGACTGTCATGTAAAACATGTGGAGCTAAACACCCTAGCATGCTTCATATTCATCCAAAGAACAAGGAGCAAGAGAAGGATCTAGCAGTTGCAGCAGGTACAAACACAGCGGTGGGCAGCTCTGTGGTAACAGTGCAAAGTAGTGGTCTCACTGGGGCCAGTGACCATGGCTGTAAGCTCTCTATCGTGCCAGTAAAGGTCAAGTCCAAAAAGGGTCACCAAGTCGTGGAAACGTATGCCTTTCTGGACCAAGGCAGCTCTGGCTCCTTTTGTACATCAAGTCTGATGAGCAAGTTGAATGTTTCAGGAAGAGGAACTAAAATTCTCTTACGCACTTTGGGCCAAGAAAAGATTGTAGGATGTTGCATTGTGTCAGATCTGGAGGTAGCCGGTCTGGAAAGTGATCTCTACTGTGACTTGCCAGATATGTTTACACAGAAGAAAATGCCTGTGTGCAGGAGCAACATACCACGCGAGCAGGATCTGGTCAGATGGCCATATTTGCGTGGAGTACACCTACCTGAAATTGATGCAGACATTGAACTGTTGATCGGCTTAAATGCACCAAGAGCTCTTGAACCAACAAAGGTGATTCCAAACGAAGAAGGAGGGCCGTACGCTGTTCAGACCATGTTGGGATGGACTGTCAACGGGCCAATGTGTGGTGAAGCAGACTTGGAACAACCCAACATCACTGCTAACCGCATCTCTGTGGTGAAATTGGATGAACTGTGGAAGCAGCAGTTTCAACTCGACTTCCCTGAACGCAGCCATGAAGAGCAACTGGGTCCCTCAAGAGAAGATGGCCAGTTTATGGAAATGGTGAAAAGCTCTGTTGAGCTGGTGGATGGTCACTACACCATTGGTTTGCCTTTAAAAAAGGGAAATGTATGCATGCCTGATAACCGCAAGTTAGCAGAGCAACGCGCCTTGAATTTGAAAAGAAGGTTCCAAAGGGATGCCTTATTCCATGCGGACTAAACCATGTTCATGCACAACATCATTATCTGCGGTTATGCTGAAAGAGTGCCTGTGGAAGATATGGCATGTAACCATGGAAAAACCTGGAATATTCCACATCATGGTGTATACCATCCGCATAAGAAGAAAATCAGAGTGGTGTTTGATTATGCTGTGTCATTCAAAGGTACATCACTGAACACACAGCAGCTGCAGGGACCTGATCTTACAAGTTCATTGATCGGAGTCATAGCCAGAATCAGGAAAGTCCTTAACTCCACTTTGAGAGAACAAACTCTGGATGAAGACGGCCTCCACACTGTGCTGTGCGAAATCGAAGCTATTCTCAATAGCAGACCAATAACAAAGGCATCCACAGATCCTAATGACCTAGAGGCTCTAACTCCCAACCATCTTCTCATCCTCAAGGGTCAGCCATCTTTTCCACCTGGTGTTTTCCAAAAGGATGACTTGTATGCTGTGCGTAGATGGAAACAAATCCAGTACATGTCCAACCTGTTCTGGAAAAGATGGACAAAGGAATACCTACCGCAGCTTCAGGAGCGCCAAAAATGGAATAAAATCAAGCGCAATTTTGTTCCAGGAGACATTGTGCTTGTTGTGGATAACTCTGCACCTCGCAACTCTTGGATTATGGGGAGAGTTGTCAAGGTTGTTGAGGATAAAAGAGGACTTGTTCGACAAGCCACGATCAAGACCAGGACAAACTTTCTGGATAGGCCTGTCACTAAGATGTGTCTGCTTCAGGAAGCCGAGGACATCTGATGGGATTAATTGTTGACAGGACTTGACTTTGAATATGACTTGTGACACAGACCACACTCTGTCTAGGCTCTGAAAGTTCTGGAACCTCTGGCCTAGTGACACTTTCATATATGTGAAGAACCTGCTCGTTCAAGGACATTGAAAATGAACTGTTGTTATAACTACTTTGATTTGATGTATGTTACATTTAATATTTCTGTGCTGCTACTATTGTCCAGTAATTATTATGTTATAATAATTAGGGGCCGGAATGTAGAGGCAGGGATTTGTTTCTCACTTGTCACCTGGGATAGTGGGTGTGGCTATGTGTGTGGGCGGAGTGTGTGTGGGGCTGATTGCTGAATATATAACACCTGCACCTCTCTGTGAATTGTTTGGCTTGTATGGAGAGAGTGTGAACCTGGGTGCCGTTACTTCTGTTGACCGCAAAGGGGTCGCAAAGGGGTCGCAAAGGGGTCGCAAAGAGAACGCAAAAGGACCACAAAGGGACCACAAACCATCTGAATGTAATGTATTGTATTTTTACTCAAAAGGGAAAATAAATCACCCTCAAAACAGCAGTAATGACTTCATGTTGCATCCTTGGACCCAGCGTGTCAGACAGAACCCTGCTTTCCACTCTCAGTGACTAATTACTTTCTGATAGTCACATTACAAGTATAATTATTATTAATAGTAAACATAAATATCATTATTATGAAATATAAATGTTAATAAACTAATCAGAGGGACAAAAATAGACAGATCCATTTTAAGATCAGGGTCAGTGCAACACTGTTGTTATTAATGGCCTAATGCTGCATGGCTGACCTGAGATCAGTCGACTGGCTTCCGGATTGTTACTGGTCGTTAGCTTGTCCACTTTGTCCACACTCCGGTGGATTTAAAAACACATTTTCAAGTCAACAGAGCCAATATTTTTGATACAAGCGCCACTGCCGCTTGGCGGTAAGTAAAGGAAAAGTCTGAGGTTGAACTCCGCTCTGTTACTAGGCTAATGCTAAGCTAATGCTAACAACGATGCTAGCGGACTTATGCTAGTAGGTTAGCAATAGTTAGCAACCTAGTAATATGTCAAGAAAGAGTGCATTTATTTATATTTGTTTGTTTGTTGTTTGTATTTAACAATTGTTAAACGCTACAATTTTAGGTCACAAGGTTTGTTTAAATGACTTAAGAGAATTAATACAAGTTGAATCTATCTTATGCATTTCAGTTGTGTATATAAGAGGTAATTTTGAATATTGTCCCTTACGGCCACTCATACTATCTAGTCCAGTGTTTTCAACCACTGTGCCGCGGCACACTTGTGTGCTGTGAGATACAGCCTGGTGTGCCGTGGAAGATTATCTAATTTCACCTATTTGGGTTATAAATATTTTTTGCAAACCAGTAATTATTGTCTGCAAATGATGTTTTGTTGTTGAGTGTCGGGGCTGTCTAGAGCTCGGCAGAGTTATACTCTTCCATATCAGTAGGTGGCAGCCGGTAGCTAATTGCTTTGTAGATGTGGGAAACAGCGGGGTGCAGGTAAAAAATGTGTCTAATGCTTAAACCAAAAATAAACAAGAGGTGAGTGTCCCTAAGAAAAGGCATTGAAGCTTAGGGAAGGCTATGCAGAACAAAACTAAAACTGAACTGGCTACAAAGTAAACAAAAACAGAATGCTGGACGACAGCAAAGACTTACTGTGGAGCAAAGACGGCGTCCACAATGTACATCCGAACATGACATGACAATCAATAATGTCCCCACAAAGAAGGATAAAAACAACTGAAATATTTTCGATTGCTAAAACTAAGTAGATGCGGGAAATCTCGCTCAAAGGAAGACATGAAACTGCTACAGGAAAATACCAAAAAAAGAGAAAAAGCCACCAATATAGGAGCGCAAGACAAGAAGTAAAACACTACACTCAGGAAAACAGCAAAAAACTCAAAATAAGTCATGGTGTGATGTGATAGGTCGTGACAGTACACCTACTTTGAGACAATAACTAAATTGATGCATGCTTGGTTATGGTTTAAATTCATATCCAACAATTGCGACAACGACTTTTTACTGTCAACTGAGTTTAGTTTTTTTAATGATTTCTGCTGGTGGTGTGCCTCCGGATTTTTTCACAGCAAAAAAATGTGCCTTGGCTCAAAAAAGGTTGAAAAACACTGATCTAGTCAGTTCACACAATACTGTAAAGACCTAATGTAGGTATGTGTGTAAAATGTTAAAGAATTATTGATTTACATGGAACCCGCAGTGCCAGACAGGTCTTGTAAAGACGATTCCAGTGATAGAAGTACCATTTTCCTGTGATAAATATTAAGAATGTAATGGACTTTTAAAAACTGGGGAAAATTGGCTAATTAAACTTCTTCAAAACAAAGTCAGTGGGGCTTAAGATTTTAGCTGTGACCTTTTCCGTTAAAAATTTCATAATTTTCAAAATATGTATCCCCTTTTGAAAAGGTTGGTATCATTGGAAAGCTTGCTGCACAAAGAAAAAGACAATAGAGTCTTCACAGTTACGGTGTATTTTTAATTTAATTCATGAAAATTAGCGTTCGGAGTTACGGACAATTTGAGTAAACATGGCTGGTGAGTCAAATATACAAGCGACCGGGCAATCAGCGGAATGAAAAAAACCAGAGTGTGGATCGATTTATTGATTGATTTAGAATATATTTAGCAGCTCACAGATAAATACAGTACATCCCGAAAGTATTCACAGCACTTCACTCTTTCCACATTTTGTTATGTTACAGCCTTATTCCAGAATGGAATACATTTATTTTTGTCCTCAAAATTCTACACACAAAATTCCATTTACAATGTGAAAAGTTGTATTTTTAAATTTTGCTAATTTAATAATAAAAAAAAAACATGTGTATATAAGTATTTACAGCCTTTGCGCAATACTTTGTTGATGCACCTCTGGAAGCAATTACAGCCTCAAGTCTTTTTTGAATACGAAGCCACGAGCTTGGCACATCTATCTTTGGGCAGTTTTGCCCATTCCTGCTTGCAGCACCTCTCGAGCTCCATCCGGTTGGATGGCAAGGGTTGGTTTTCATCCAGGATGTCTCTGTACTTTGCTGCGTTCATCTTAGTCCAGTCAGGGGGGTGACCAAGAACCCGATGGTCACTCTGTCAGAGCTACAGCATACCTCTGTGGAGAGAGGAGAACCTTCCAGAAGGACAACCATCTCTGCAGCAATCTACCAATCATGGTTGAATGGTAGAGTAGCCAGACGGAAGCCATTTCTTAGTAAAATGTTTGCCAACATGCACCTGAAAGATTCTCAGACAATGAGGAACAAAATTATCTGGTCTGATGAGACAAAGATTGAACTCTTTGGTGTGAACACCACATCATGTTTGGAGGAAACCAGGCACCGCTCATCACTAGGCCAATACCATCCCTACAGTGAAGCATGGTGGTGGCAGCATCATGCTATGGGGGTGTTTTTCAGCGGCTAGTCAGGATAGAAGGAAATATGAATGCAGCAATGTACAGAGACATCCTTGATGAAACCCACACTTTCCATCCAATCTGAGGGAGTTTGAGAGGTGCTGCAAAGAAGAATGGGCGAAACTGCCCAAAGATAGGTGTTCCAAGCTTGTGGTGTCGTATTCAAAGACTTAAGGCTGTAATTGCTAAGGTGCGTCAACAAAGTATTGAACAAATGCTTTGATTACTTATGTAAATGTGATTTTGTTGTTTTGTTTTTTATTTTTTATAAATTTGCAAATATTTCTACAAAAAACTATTCACATTGTCATTAAGGGGTATTGTGTGTATAATTTTGAGGACATAAATTAATTTATTGTATTTTGTAATAAGGCTGTAACATAACAAAATGTGGAAAAAGTGAAAGGTGGTGAATAATTTCCGGATGCACTGTATATTATAACATTTTACTTACCAGAGATGTTTTTGCAGGGTAGTTTTGTTGAGCTTTGTGGTGCGAGTACTTGTTAAATCTGAAAAATTCAGGTTTCAATATTCTGGATAAACCAGGATATGTGTTCTGCGTCTGAAAACAGTGATCAGTCACTATACTCATGATTGCGGGATCAAGCCTGAAACTCTCCGAGTTATCACTGCGGAGATCCAGCCAGTAGCGGATTCTCACATACCTACTAAACAGAATCAGAAGCAGTCAGAAATACTTTATTAATCCCGAGGGGAAATTAAAATTTTCAGCACAATCCCATTCAAGATCAGACAAACAGTACAGGGAGACAGAACAGGATCGCTGACGGGTCTGCCAACTTCCGGTGCCCCTTACAAAAAAGGTGAGATACAGGTAAACAATGGGGGGGGAGAAAAAAAAATCGATCTAAGCCTGGGCCCCTGGAGAGGGGGTCCAGACTGAGGCCAAGGGAAAAAACAACTCATAGCACACATCCCTCTTACATGTGTGTAAGAGGGAAACATCAAAGAACACAAAGGACATTAACAAGTCACAATCTATCGTTAAATATACCCATAAAACGACTTTGTTATATTAGTTGGTCATGATTTATGTTGACTTAATTGTGGATATGTAATCGATAGTTTTGACGTAGTCCGCTGGTATGTGAATAGGATCAGTGACAATATTGATTAGCAATGGGTTGTTCATTGGTGAAACAGCTTTTACAGATGGTTTTTCAAAGTAAACAAAGCAGCTCTTTTCAAATAACCTGTTTTTTTTCGTGATTGGTCAAAAAAGTTTGCTTACAGCGGGGCCAATAGTAACTCCACTATTCCGCCCATAAAATCCAATTATAACCATTCAGTACCATTTCTGGCCACATTATTACATATGGCACCTTTAAAACAAGTGAGAGTGACTGTAGAGTTTGAGCAGAACATGTTGTGTTGCTATTCTGTTCGTGGATGTTCCTATCGTTCGAATAGAAAGATAGGAAATAACTTTCATAGAGTCCCGAAAGAAGATCAGTTCAGTTCAGTTCAGTTTCAGTTTATTTGGAACATGCATACGATACAATGTAATGCATCACACATTTCCAGTTGTTTCATTACAGCACGTCCGAAAAGGAGTAGGAAGATTTCCTTAGGTACCGAGACCATCGCCTCAAACCCGGACGTACCTCTAGGTCACGTGATTGCAACCCAGCAATCCTCAATACTCGACATTAGGGGTGTGGGAAAAATTTGATTCAAATTCAAATCGCCATTCTCAGTATCGATTCTCATTTTTCAAAAATCTATTTTTTTTTTTTAAATTAATTAATTTTTTTCCCTTTTTATTTATTTATTTATTTTTTATTAATTTTTTTAATTTATTAATCATTACAACAAAACAATACACAGCAATACCATAACAATGCAATCCAATTCCAAAACCAAACCCGACCCAGCAACACTCAGAATAGCAATAAACAGAGCAACTGAGAGGAGACACAAACACGACACAGAACAATCCAAAAGTAGTGAAACAAAAATGAATATTATCAACAACAGTATCAATATTAGTAACAATTTCAACATAGCAGTGATTAAAAATCCCTCATTGACATTATCATTAAACATTTAAAAAAATTAAAATTAAAAAAATACAATAAAAATGAACAATAGTGTCACAGTGGCTTACACTTGCATCGCATCTCATAAGCTTGACAACACACTGTGTCCAACATTTTCACAAAGATAAAATAAGTCATGTTTTTGGTTCATTTAATAGTTAAAACAAATTTACATTATTGCAATCAGTTGATAAAACATTGTCCATTACTATTATAAAAGCTTTTTACAAAAATCTACTACTCTGCTTGCATGTCAGCAGACTGGGGTAGATCCTGCTGAAATCCTATGTATTGAATAAATAGAGAATTGTTTTGAATCGGAAAAATATAGTTTTTGAATCGAGAATCGCGTTGAATCGAAAAAAATTTTGATTTATAATCGAATCGTGACCCCAAGAATCGATATTGAATCGAATCGTGGGACACCCAAAGATTCGCAGCCCTACTCGACATAGTCGCTAACTTGGCAACACTGATCCATCCTGCTGTTTTTATTCTCTGGCAGACCCGTTGGTACAAGCTCAGTTCAGAAGCAGCGTTACGATACATACCGCCATTTAACTTTATATCGGTGGCCGTCCAAATGTATTTATGGTTGTGTAACATTGTGCTTTATTGCATCAATTCCAGGTTTTTCCATCAGCACTTGTCTTCTTTGTTTGTCACTGATGGTGGAGCAGCTGCAGCAATGACGGGAGAGACTAGAAATCAGGCCATGCTCAAATTAGGATGGAGAGCGGTATTGATCCCCCTCCCCTCCCTACCACCACCACACACACACACACACACACACACACACACACACACACACACACACACACACACACACACACACACACGTTGTGTTGCATAAGGTGTGTTTTGTCTTCATTAATTTGTGCATAGTCCAGTGTGACTGCGTGATTGTTCAATCCTCCTCAGCAGGTGCTGCATACCAAAAAAAGCTTGTGTATCTCCAGTTAGGCCGCATAAGACCATCATAGGGTCATCATTTTTTCCGTCATCCCCTCTCCCCTTTTTATTATTAGTCGTGAAAATGGGCTTAAGCTCGATTAACTGTCTGCTTCCTTGTCTCCTTAGTGTCTACTTTCTTTTTAGACATAGTATACAAAATTGTGTCAGTAGAAAGTGGTTGCATGGTAAATGTTAGTGATGTGCGATACTACTGATTGTCATTCCAATCTGATACCGAGTAAAATTCAGGCTGGTATCGGCAATATCGATTCGATACCGATACTTTGTGTAAATATACCTAATAAGTCTGGAAACATCAAAATAGTATTTCTAGTGTTGCTACTCTTGGGGAATCATCTTAAAACAATATGAAATCACAGTGTGAAACAAATGATGGTGTTATTTTGCACTGAATGTGAATCTTATCTCTGTATGTTGTGTCAGTGTAAGGATATTGTGGCCATTAAAGAGCTGGCCAACACAGCAGAGAGGACGAGCCATTGGTTGTGGTTGAGGAGGAGTGACACCAGCTGGGCTGCTAAGGCTAACACCTAACGGGACGCACACACCCAGGGATTTGATCACCCTGTGGTGGGCCCTTCCTCAGCAGAGGGTGTCTTGTGGTAAGCCGGGCCGAAACACCCCGTGACGCTGGGGCACACAACTGAAGATGTGTCCCAATGGTGGAAAAGCCTCCCAGCAGTGTCACCTAGCCTCACTTAGGTATGCGGTCAGGTGCAAGCCTGGCTCAGGGAGGAGGACGCCCCTGCCATGCAGAGTCCCCAGGGATTGTACCAACTAGTCCTTTCAACAAATTAAATTATTGTTATTACAAAACCCAAAACAGGTTAAGTTTGCATGTTGTTTAAATGGTAAATAAAAACAGAATACAATGATTTGCAAATCCTTTTCAACTAATATTCAATTGAATAGACTGCAAAGACAAGATATTTAATGTTCGAACTGAGGAACTAATTTTTTTTTTGCAAATAATCATTAACTTAGAATTAAAGGCCTACTGAAATGATTTTTTTAAAATTTAAACGGGAATAGCAGATCCATTCTATGTGTCATACTTGATCATTTCGCGATATTGCCATATTTTTGCTGAAAGGATTTAGTAGAGAAAATCGACGATAAAGTTCGCAACTTTTGCTCGCTGATAAAAAAAAGCCTTGCCTGTACCGGAAGTAGCGTGACGTCACAGGAGCTAGGATTCCTCACAATTCCCCATTGTTTACAATGGAGCGAGAGAGATTCGGACCGAGAAAGTGATGATTACCCCATTAATTTGAGCGAGGATGAAAGATTCGTAGATGAGGAACGTTACAGTGAATGACTTGAGAGGCAGCGATGGACGTATCTTTTTTCGCTCTGACCGTAACTTAGGTACAAGCTGGCTCATTGGATTCCACACTCTCCTTTTTCTATTGTAGATCACAGGTTTGTATTTTAAACCACCTCGGATACTATATCTTCTTGAAAATGAGAGTCGAGAACGCAAAATGGACATTCAGTGCCTTTTATCTCCACGACAATACATCGGCGAAATGCTTTAGCTACGAGCTAACGTGATAGCATCTTGCTTTAACTGCATATAGAAACAAAAGAAATAAACCCCTGACTGGAAGGATAGATAGAAAATCAACAATACCATTAAACCGTGGACATGTAAATACACGGTTAATGCTTTCCAGGCTGGCGAAGGTTAACAATGCTGTGCTAACGACGCCATTGAAGCTAACTTAGCAACCGGACTGCACAGAGCTATGCTAAAAACATTAGCTCTCCACCTACGCCAGCCAGCCCTCATTTGCTCATCAACACCCGTGCTCACCTGCGTTCCAGCGATCGGCAGAAGGACGAAGGACTTCACCCGATGCGTTTGGCAGCCCGGAGACGTAGGAAGTCAAGGTGAGGTCGGCGGCTAGCGCGGCTAGCGCGGCTAGCGCGGCTAGCGCGGCTAGCGCGGCTAGCGCTCCAACAAAGTCCTCCTGGTTGTGTTGCTGTAGTCCGCTGCTAATACACTGATCCCACCTACAACTGTCTTCTTTGCAGCCTTCATTGTTCATTAAAAAAATTGCAAAAGATGTCCAGAATACTGTGGAATTATGAAATGAAAACAGAGCTTTTTGTATAGGATTCTACGGGGTACCATAACTTCCGTTACTCAGACTTCGTCACGCGCATACGTCATCATACCGCGATGTTTCAGCCGGATATTTCCCGGGAATTTTAAAATGTCACTTTATAAGTTAACCCGGCCGTTAGCATGTGTTGCAATGTTAAGATTTCATCATTGATATATAAACTATCAGACTGCGTGGTCGGTAGTAGTGGCTTTCAGTAGGCCTTTAATGGCAGCAACACATTGCAAAAAAGTTGTCACAGAGGCATTTTTACCACTGTGTTACATGGCCTTTCCTTTTAACAACACTCAGTAAACATTTAGGAACTGAGGAAACCAATTTTTTTATCTTTTCAGGTGGAATTATTTCCAATTCTTGCTTGATGTACAGCTTAAGTTGTTCAACAGTCCGGGGGTCTCCGTTGTGGTATTTTAGGCTTCATAATGCGGCACGCATTTTCAATGGGAGACAGGTCTGGACTACAGGCAGGCCAGTCTAGTACCCGCACTCTTTTACTATGAAGCCACACTGTTGTAACACGTGGCTTGGCATCGTCTTGCTGAAATAAGCAGGGGCGTCCATGATAATGTTGCTTGGATGGCAACATATGTTGCTCCAAAACCTGTATGTACCTTTCAGCATTAATGGCGCCTTCATAGATGTGTAAGTTACCCATGTCTTGGGCACTAATACACCCCCATACCATCACAGATGCTGGCTTTTCAACTTTGCGCCTATAACAATCCGGATGGTTCTCTTCCTCTTTGGTCCGGAGGACACAACATCCACAGTTTCCAAAAACAATTTGAAACGTGGACTCGTCAGACCACAGAACACTTTTCCACGTTGCAAGAGTCCATCTTAGATGAGCTCGGGCCCAGCAAAGCCGTCGGCGTTTCTGGGTGTTGTTGATAAATGGCTATGGCTTTGCATAGTAGAGTTTTAACTTGCACTTACAGATGTAGCGACAAACTGTAGTTACTGACAGTGGTTTTCTGAAGTGTTCCTGAGGCCATGTGATGATATCCTTTACACACTGATGTCACTTTTTAATGCAGTATTGCCTGAGGGATCGATTTCTTTGGCCTTACCGCTTACGTGCAGTGATTTCTCCAGATTCTCTGAACATTTTGATGATATTACAGACCGTAGATGGTGAAATCCCTAAATTCCTTGCAATAGCTCATTGAGAAATGTTGTTCTTAAACTGTTCGACAATTTGCTCACGCATTTGTTCACAAAATGGTGACACTCGCCCCATCCTTGTTTGTGAATGAGCATTTCATGGAAGCTGCTTTTACACCCAATCATGGCACCCACCTGTTCCCAATTAGCATGTTCACCTGTGGGATGTTCCAAATAAGTGTTTGATGGGCATTCCTCAACTTTCTCAGTCTTTTTTGCCACTTGTGCCAGCTTTTTTTAAACATGTTGCAGGCATTAAATTCCAAATGAGCTAATATTTGCAAAAAATAACAAAGTTTACCAGTTCGAACGTTAAGTATCTTGTCTTTGTGTCGGGCTTGTCACTGACAGTTTGGTTATGTTTTAGTTTTTCCTCTGTGTTTGTGTTTTATTTCCTGTCAGCGCTCTTATTTTGGTTCAGTTTCCTGCTCGTCTCCCTGAGCGCTGTTTTCCCTCACCTGTCCCTGAGTGGCAGTCTGGCACACCTGGTGGCGGTTGCCAATCAGGCCACTATTTAGACCTGCCTCGTATTACTACCTGTAAGCTGTATGCTGTTTGCAGCTTGCTGTCTTCTAGTTCCTCGTTTCCTGTTTGCTGGTTCTTGGTTTGTGTTTTTCCTGAATTTTGGACATTAAATCATGTTTTCCTGCACCAAGCCTGCCATTTCTGCATCTTGGGGTTCGTCACCACCTTTACTTGACACTTTGCAGTGTATTCAATTGAATATAGGTTGAAAAGGATTTGCAAATCATTGTATTCTGTTTTTATTTATGATTTACACAACGTGCCAACTTCACTGGTTTTGGGTTTTGTATTTACCTTGGTGGAAGAAAAAGTAGTTCCCACCAATTCCCCTTTCTTTTAGACAATATTTCACGGATTTAGTTACTTTACACTGTGACTATGACATACATTATTTCAAATGACCTCAGAGGTTCAGCTGTCTTTCAGAAAGCAAACATAAAAACGAGCTTAAAAAGTAGATGTGTTTCTGTCGGGGGTTCATCTGTGGAACAGCTTGGATGATTCCTTAAAATGTTTCAGTTCTATTCACATGTTTAAAAAAAACTTTAAGACCAATGTCTTGAAAAAATATATCACTCTTGAATCAACACAGTAGTTAATACTATGATCAATGTTAATTACAAACTAAATGTGGGATATAAATAATAATGAAGTATAATTGTTTGTATATAGTATATAATTGGTACAAATGTTTTCATGTGTACAAGGATATTTCACATGTCTTTACTGTGTATATAATTGAACAGTGTTTATGTTGTGTACAAGGTGTATTTATAATATGTTGTGAAAAGGAAATTTCATAATTTTTGGAAGCTCATCTTGTATTTGACATTGTTTATAGGGTTAGGCGCAATAAGTGTTCAACTTCAGCCTAAACCCTTTCGGTCTGCAACATTTTCAATGTATGAATGTACAACTGTTTGTTTATGTAAAACTGTTTGTTTATTTTGTTGACCATTGACCGAAGAAATAATGAACTAAACTAAACATTATTTCAAATAACTAAAGTATCAAAGGTACCGATATTTTGATTTAAGAATCGATATTAGAGCGATGCTTTAGTGTTGATCCACACATCACTAGTAAGAGTTAAAACAAAAAGTAATTAATCATGAATAGCTTTTTAAATTTCATTGAATGGTTGAATTGACATTACCACAATATACCTTGTACATTAAGTAGCTTTAAAATAATCTATATTTTACAGCTGTAGAAGCCTTTTTTTTTTCCTTTTTTTTTTTTTAACAAAAAGTCCATAATAAAGACAGACTTGTAGGATGAAAATCATGCAGGATTTTAAAAATTTTTTTAACCCTTTTGTGGGGTTTTCCCCGGCTCTGTTTTCTTCCTCGGAGTAGCATCAAAGGGACAGTCAGTGTTGTGTGCCGCGGACGTACACCGCATCCGAGGAGCAAGCGAGCATCAGACCGGCTCTACTTTCCAGCGGCATCAATCGCTCTTTCAAAGGAAAGGTTTGTGGACCAGAACCCTCCTTAAAGAGTCTAATCTTACATTTTTATTCACTAACGCCGTTGCTATTAAAGCACATATTTATGATTTTAGGACCAGCCCCTTTCTATTTTAGTAGACTGTAATTAAATAGTTGCCTCTCATTAGGGCTGTCAAGTGACGGGAGACATTTTTTTTCTTCTCTTGTCAGCACCCGGCGAGCTTTTTGGATCAGACTCCGCCTAACGACCAGTCTAGCTGCTCGAACCGAGCCCGGGACAAGCGAGCACTCATCCCAGGAGAGTCGACATGGGGGTAAGAAACCAACCTCCACTAGTTGTCCTCAATGTTAGCTTAAGTTAGCGTGAAATTGACGACATTGAACGTGACACGACCGATCCAGCGTCTTTTCATGTGCCGATACCAAAATGCCCTACTTTTTTTTGTTTGTTTGTTAAAAGACATTATTTGCCAATTGTAATGAACGCAGGGGGGATGCGACGACCTCGTTTGCGTCCGATTTTGTCAGTCAAAACGCGGCATTCATTCTGGAGTAACGCGTTACATGTGTGCAGACCCCCTCCTTAGTCAAATACCGATACTGATAACAGAAATGATAATATAGCAATCACAGTTACAGGAATATATGAATGTGGTGGGAGAAAGGATCAGCATTTGAGTATACCAGGGGTGTCCAAACTTTTTCCACTAAGAGCCGTACACTGAAAAATCAAAGCAGTTGGGGGCCCATCCATTCCCATCCATCCATTTCCTACCGCTTGTCCCTATCGGGGTGGCGGGGGGTGCTGGAGCCTATCTCAGCTGCATTCGGGCGGGCGGAAGGCGGGGTACACCCTGGACAAGTCGCCAAAACATTCACACTCCTGTTCATTCACTAGGGCCAATTTATATCAATGGTATAGCTCGGTTGGTAGAGTGGCCGTGCCAGCAACTTGAGGGTTCCAGGTTCGATCCCCACTTCCGCCATCTTAGTCACTGCCGTTGTGTCCTTGGGCAAGACACTTTACCCACCTGCTCCCAGTGCCACCCACACAGGTTTAAATGTAACTTAGATATTGGGTTTCACTATGTAAAAGCGCTTTGAGTCACGAGAGAAAAGCGCTATATAAATATAATTCAATTCAATTCAACCTATCCCCAGGTGCATGTCTTTGGAGGTGGGAGGAAGCCGGAGTACCCGGAGGGAACCATATTTTTACGTTTCAAAACCAATAAATATATATATCGATTTTTTTTTTTAACCTTAAAGGGTCTGTTTGCAACGTTTACACCGATGCCTAGAGGGTGCCAACGTCTTCTCGTAGGTAATGACGTAGTTACGTACATACGTAACAAATTGGCTTTAGGCTTTAACCTCCTCCAACCTCCCAGGACAATGCTACGAACAATGGGAGACCGGGCTTTCTGCTCCGCCGCTCCCAGTCTGAGGAACGCTCTCCCTGACCACCTAAGGGCACCACAGACTGTGGATGCTTTTAAAAAAGGCTTAAAAACCCTTCTTTTTAAAAAAGCCTTCTTTTTTTTAAGATATATGCATACTAGTTGTAGCTATTTGGCTGTTCTAGTTTTTATTTTTATTTATTATCTTTTTATTTTTATTTTTTTTAATACACTGTAGCACTTTGAGGTTGTTTACTCAATGTAAAGTGCTTTTTACAAATAAAATCTATTATTATTATTATTTGTTGGCTAATAATAGGAATTTGGATACGCTAACGTTAGCTGTCATTGAATGTATACTCTAAGACAGGGTTTTTCAACCACTGTGCCATACAGTCTGGTGTGCCGTGGGAGATTATGTAGTTTCACCTATTTGGGTTAAAAATATTTTTTGCAAACCAGTAATCCTAATCCGCAAATAATGTGCTGTTGTTAAGTGTCGGTGCTGTCGAGAGCTCGGCAGAGTAACCATGTTATTCTCCTCAATATCAGTAAGTGGAAGCTGGTAGCTAATTGCTTTGTAGATGTCGGGAACACTTCGTGTCAGACGACGATGGTTTGTCGTGATCCCAATATGCAGACAGCAAGAGGCAGCGTGCAAGTAAAAAGGTACCTAATGCTTAAACCAAAAATAAACAAAAGGTGAGAGCCCCTAAGAAAAGGCATTGAAGCTTAGGGAAGGCTATGCAGAACAAAATTACAACTGAAATGGCTACAAAGTAAACAAAAACCGAATGCTGGACGACAGCAAAGACTTACTGTGGAGCAAATACGGCATCCACAAAGTACATCCATTAGGGGTGTAACGGTACACAAAAATTTTGGTTCGGTACGTACTTCGGTTTAGAGGTAACGGTTTGGTTAAATTTCGGTACAGTAAGAAAACAACAGAATATACATTTTTGGGTTATTTATTTACCAAATTTGCAAAATCTTCCACCAAAAATATTTTTCTTAGTGGAATATTTGATGTGAAGTAATCGGAACCTTGGATAGGTCAATAATTCATAATAACATTGATTTTGATTCAATATTATGTTTTGAGCAATGACAGTTTGAAAGAAAAAAACACAGCTTTGTTTTATTAGTCAACATTGCAACTTTTTCTAAATTACATTTAACCTTTAAGCTTTTTTATTTCACTTTTGTTATGTTTTTGTTTGTTTTAATAGTATTTTTAGAATGTGCTGTGGGCCTTTAAAACATTAGCTGTGGGCCGCAAATGGCCTCCCGGGCACACTTTTGACACCCCTGCTATAGATAATAAAAAATGAAATCTAATAAATCTATGGATAAAAAGCAGAGCCTGGCGACGCATGCACGTTTATCATAACTCTCTGGCTCTCTCTGTCTCTGCCCCTCCCTCACCAATGCTGCTGCGCGCACAATTTGTTTTGTTTTCAACCCCTTCTTAGCCCTGAACGTACATTGAAAATACACGCAACCCGAACTCAAAATGCCGGACATTTGAGGCATTTAAGAAACTCCGCCCTGACAGCTACGCCCTGACAGCTCCGCAAAAGAGGACATGTCCTCTTTTGCGAGCTGTCCGGGCGGAGTTTCTTAAATGCCTCAAATGTCTGGCATTTTGAGGCAAAACACACTGCCGTGTGTTATGGCTCGCGGTGTGCATTGTTTACACCGTGCGTTACGCTACTTAGTATGTCCGTGTGGACATCCATACATGACATGACGAGAAAACAATGTCCACACAAAGAAGGATAGCAACAATTTAAATATTCTTGATTGCTAAAACAAAGCAGAAGCGGGGAATATCGCTCAAAGGAAGACATGAAACTGATACAGGAAAATACCAACAAAACAGGAAAAGCCACCAAAATAGGAGCGCAAGACAAGAACTAAAACACTACACACAGGAAAACAGCAAAAAAACTCCAAACAAGTCAGGGGGTGATGTGACAGGTTGTGATAGTACACCTACTTTGAGACAAGAGCTATAGTGTTGCATGCTTGGTTATGGTTTAAAGTCATACCCAACACTTGCGACAACGACTTTTTACTGTCAACTGAGTTTCATTTTTTAATGATTTCTGCTAGTGGTGTGCCTCCGGATTTTTTCAATGAAAAAAATGTGCCTCGGCTCAAAAATGTTTGAAAAACACTGATACAGCAATCACAGTTCCAGGAATATATTGAATGTGGTATGTGTCAGTTGGTGGGAGAAAGGATCAGCATTTGAGTATACCAGGGGTGTCCAAACTTTTTCCACTAAGGGCCGCACACTGAAAAATCAAAGCATCAAAACAATACAATACGTAGATTTTTTTCTAACCTTTAAGGGTCTGTTGGCAACGTTTACACCGATGCCTAGAGGGCGCCAACTTTCCAATGTATTTTGTATATCCTGCCCTCTCACGTCTTCTAGTACGTAATGATGTGGTTACATACGTACGTAACACATAAGCTTTTGGTGTTGTTGGCTTATAATAGGAATTTGGATAGCTAGCGTTAGCTGTCATTAAATGTGTATTCTATCATAACAACAACGTGACACCAAAACGAATTCCGTGGGTGTACGGGTTGACAATACCACTTTATTTCGGGCCGGTAAAAAATGTTATTACATGAACTTTGTTATTGTGAAAAATATAGACAATTGTCAAACAAATGTGTTCTGTTAAACCACTAATGGTAACATAAGTGGTAACATAGGCCTGCCTAGTGGTTAGAGCAGACCTGGGCATTCTGCGGCCCGCGGGCCGCATCCGGCCCTTTGTACGTCCCTGTCCGGCTCGCGTGAGGCCAATTATAAATTACAAAATACATTTAAAAAAGTATCTATTTCGAGTGTGCAATACAACGGTGCTGCTTTTGTTTTGAAAAGCGTTATTTGTATTACTTCCGTGCGGATGTATGCTCGTGCGCGCAGCGGCAATCACAAATACAAAATAAATTTAAAAAAAACATCTTTGTCGTGCGTGCAATACAACTGTGCTGCTTTTATTTTGAAAAGTGTTATATGTGCGTATGTCCTGTGAGGGAAGGTGCACAGCGACAAGTGATGCCCGGTTATCCCCGAGACGCTAAAAAGAGAAAAGTTGATGACGAATGGCGTGTTTTAAAAAAGACATGGACTGCCAAGTAAAGGTAAAGCCGTGTGCTTATTTGTGGTACACACGTTGCTGTGTTTAAATAATATAGTGTAACGACCTGCTGAAGTAGATGTTGTCTTCTTGAGTTGCGTAAATGAGAAGTGAGGAGACGTGCGTGTGGAAGGAACGAGATATGTTGAGCTGTGTTAGTATAGCTTGCTCAATAAAAGTTTCAAAAGAGCGTCAGACTTCGTGTGCACTTCTTCTGGACGCTACAATTGGTGTCAGAAGTAAAACTTTGCGCATACTGCGCTGCTTGTGTGCTACGTCATCGGGAGGTACGTGCCACGTGAGGAGCTCGCCGCAAAGAGAGAGAGAGAGAGAGAGAGAGAGAGAGCGTTTACAGGTGCAGCCACGTTGCTTGCCACGGGGGGAATTCCGCCCTCAATGAAGACTCCCAGGTTTGATGGCAAGGCGAACTGGGAGGCATTTCATCCCACTTGTGACTAGGGATGATGTTTGATAAGGAATTATCGAGTTCGAGCCTATTATCGAATCCTCTTATCGAACCGATTCCTTATCGATTCTCTTATCGAGTCCAGATAGGTTGTTGTATATGGAAAAAAACACAATATGTGGTTTAACAAAAGCTCACTTTTATTATATAATAAAAAAAATAAAATCTAATAAATAAATAAATATTGACTGTTACCCACCTAAAAAAATTAAATAAAATAAATAAATATTGACTTTTGTTACCCAAAGTATATTAAGTGGGATTTTTCAGAGAAACAAATATATACAGTAACAATCTGTCTCTGTGATCACTATAGGTGTATAAATAATAATATAGTGTTAAATAAAATCAGTCCTTTGGGCACAAAACTGAAAATAATACAGCTCTTCAAAAAGTGCACTTCTGCTGCTATTTGACATAACTGTTTGTTATGATGCTTTGACATTTTTGCACTTTATTTCTTTATTGAAAGAAAATTCTATGAAGAGAAAAGTTCTTTGCAAATGTGGTTACAATGCTAAAAAATGAAAAGTTAAAGCTAAAAAAAGAAATACACTTTATTGAGTTAACATTTCTTTATAGGGGGAAAGATGTTATGAGCTAGAGAATATAACAACTACACTACCCAGCATGCAACAGGAGTTACGAGCATGCGCGGTAGCCCCGAAAAGTGTTGCATGTTGCCACGCTGTGAAAGTAAACGTCAAGAACTCAGCCAACACGCCTCGTCTGCATTATTTATAATTAGACAAACAACACATCTACAGTGTGATTTTTTTTTTGTTTACAAGGAAAGAAAAACAAAAGTTAAAAAAAGGAGATATGTTGTATATATATGAATGTGCTGCGGTTGTTTTAAGAACGTTGCGACAGCTGCCGTGAAGGAGGTGCGTTGCTAGCCTGGTTGCTATGTTTCCGGTTGGTCGTAAAAGTGTTCGTCATGTGTTTTACCCTGCTAAAATCTCTCAGTAAAGTTATTCGATGGATTATAGCTTTTGTTTTGAACTTTATTACACCTTGGAGCGCTTTTTCCCGTCCATTGTTTTCCTGCTTTCGCTATCTGCGCCTAATGACTGAGCTACGTGACGCCATTTCTTGTGATGTCACACGGAGCATTTCTGGTTGGGACGGGATTTGAATAAAGAATCAACTCTTTTCCTTTACTATAGTGGTCTCGATAACGAGTACCGGTTCTCAAAAAGGGATTCGAGTCCGAGGACTCGGTTCTTTTCTTATCAAACAACCGGGAAAACCGGTTTCGAGTATCATCCCTACTTGTGACATCAATTGCAGCGTCCAGAAGAAGTGCACACCAAGTCTGACGCTCTTTTTAAACTTTTATTGAGCACGCTATACTAACACAGCTCAACTTATCTCGTTCTTTCCAAAAGGAAAACCAATCCTCACTCCTCATTTCCGCAACAGCAACGCTTCTTCCTTCTTCGCCAATCACCTTACAGGCATGCTACGTTCACAACAAAGAGGATGCAGGATGAAGTGACAGAAATTGAAATTTTTGTATTGTAATATACATCAGGAAGTGTTGTGTAAGAAAGTGTTAAAAATAAAACCATCAAAAGCCATCTGCTTTTGTATAAAGATAAGTTAGGTTAAATGAAAATATTATTATCTATCTTACGGTATATCAAAAATAATTTGAGCAAAATTTAATTGAAATATTGTCGGTGTGGCCCTCCAGCAGTGCTCGGGTTGCTCATGCGGCCCCCGGTAAAAATTAATTGCCCACCCCTGGGTTAGAGTGTCCGCCCTGAGATCGGTAGGTCGTGAGTTCAAACCCCGGCCGAGTCATACCAAAGACTATAAAAATGGGACCCATTACCTCCCTGGTAATTGGGGGTTAAATCACCAAAATGATTCCCGAGCGCAGCCACCGCTGCTGCTCACTGCTCCCCTCACCTCCCAGGGGTGGAACAAGGGGATGGGAACAATTTCCCTTGTGCAGGCATGTGATTTTTCCGTCTAAAGTCGGAATTCCGTCTTTTTTAAGCTCGGGGGGGAAAAAAATTATCTCCCGTTTTTCCGTTTTTTTTCGGACCCTAAATCAAGATTCGAGACGTAGTTTATATTACGCCGTAGTTGATTGGTCGATATGTTCCTTGTGACCAATCAGGACATCTGTTATGAACGATGACGTTAATAACGTCATCATTCATAATGGTTACTACGGCCATTTTCCATATGTAAACAATGTCGGTTCTCGAGAGAAAGGACGCTTTACGAGTAAAAGAAATTGATAAACATGTCAAAAATAACTTTCGATGGGACTGGATGGAAAGGGAAATCACTGATACTGTTGGGAAGAAGAAAGTTACGACTTTGTTCGGTGATTTTATTCGGAAAATCGATCGTCCCGGTGTTGTACCGAAATCTGTTACCCATCGGAATTTGTAACTCCAGGGGGCGATGTTCCCATGGCATTTGTTTGATGGTTAAACGGCAAGCCCAAGGAGGAGGAGAAGAAGAACGCTTGCGTAAATGGCGTAAACTATCCTTAATGCTGAAACGTCAGTTGTCAGAATTTCAGCATTAATAAATTACACATATTCTGGAAATCAATGACTTACTTTCATTATAGTATGAGTCCATTGTTTCAGCTGTTGATTCTCTCTCACACACATACATTTTCCAATATAGATAAGGATAGTTTACGCCATTTACGCAAGCCTTCTTCTTCTCCTCCTCTTTGGGCTTGCCGTTTAACCATCAAACAAACGCCATGGGAACATCGCCCCCTGGAGTTACAAATTCCGATGGGTAACAGATTTCGGTACAACACCGGAAAGGTTTTGTGCACGTGGTGTCATGATGATATTGACTCTGGATCACGAAGTTTCAAGGCTTTGGAAGTACATGCGAAACGCCAAAAACATATGAAACAACTTGAAGCAAGGAAAACAAACTTTTCACTAGCTGGTACTTTTGGATGTCAACCGAAAGTGAGCAAACCTTACGGACTTCATCCTTTGTTTACATCGACAACTGCCGTAGACATCGAGAGGAAAGATCCACCCACTTCAGTTGCAGACAGGGTTGTTAATAATGAGGTAAGCTAAAAAATATTTGCTTGCGAAGTACGCATCTTTGTTTTAAATATTAACCAATTATTGCTTAGCGAAATATAAATGGGTTTTTCTAAAAATAAAAAGCCACGTGAAAATATATTATGAAATTACAGAAATTCAAAGAGTCGCATTATTGATTCCAGTTAACAATTTATTTGAAATAAATTTGCATAAAATACTATTTTGTAATATTAAGTTCTTATGTAGTCTGTTGAAACCAGTGGCGTGCGGTTAAGTTAATGTCTGGTGAGGCACTGCATCATCACAGTCAGATTTACAAACATATGAACCCTGAATAGTATCTTATTCACCATGTGATTGGCAGCAGTTAACGGGTTATGTTTAAAAGCTCATACCAGCATTATTTACACATACAAACTAGCACACAAAAAAGCACATTTAATAAAAAAAACATTATGGTCTTACCTTTCTTGCTGGACATCCAGCCTTTGCGTGTGTACCACGCCGTTTGAAAAGAACGGGTCTTCTGTCCCAAAGTCAAAAGCAAACCTTTTAGCTCCGGCGTTGGTCTACCTCTAATTATTACCTCCTGCTTTGATTGAAAGTCCAGTTTAGAAAACTGTTTTATTTTACATATGTAATCCTCCATGTTTTTAATAAAAGTTCAGGCGAGAGGAAATAAAAAAACCGCTGCACTTATTATTGCTAACTTTTTTTTTCTTTTTTTTTTTTTCTTCTGCGGCGAGGAATGATCTCTGGGATCACTACCGCCCTCTACCACCAGGAGGCCGGATTACTGCGAGCCTCAGACAGTACGTCTTTGGCAGCAGTTTTATGAATGCTCAGCTGAAGAAATACGTTACACACATACAGTTGTTGACAAAATACACTGTACATTATAGTTCATATAGCAATACAGTCTCACTGCACAGCAGCTCAGCAGTTAGCCGAGTCATTGTGCACAATCCATGTTGAGGCACAAATCAGTGACGTGCCTCAACTGGCTGCTTATCACCGCACCGTCTCTTCTCAGTATTTGAACGGCAAATGTGAAAATAAAAATAAAAATAATCTAAAACTGGTGAAGTTAAATGGAAAATAACTTTAGTATAATCACTGGATACATATAACAATTGAATTTTTTTTTTTTTTCTTTTTACATTTTTTTTCTTTCCATGATGGCAGGTGAGGCCCCGCCTCCCCTGCCTCTAGTGACTGCACGCCACTGGTTGAAACTATTGTCAGTGGTGTAACAATCTTGAAGGTAAATATTTTCACACTTGTTTCATGCAATATGTCAGTGTCCTCACATTATTATTATTTCCTATTTTCAAATATGAGTAAACAATACTAAACATGTTTAATTATTTTCATAAATGTATATCCTATTTTGGCGAAAAGAATGAAATGTTTACATTACATGAACTGAAGTAATGTGGTAATACTGTAAATAAACTGTAGATAATAACACTGATCAATGTGGCACCTGTGGATGTGAAATGAACACAAGATGTAAATATTAGTGACTAAATACTGTTGGGACTGAACCATATACAGTGATTCATTAGTATAATTGGGTTATGTATGTTCTATTAATGATGTTTTTATGTCTTTAAACACTAAAATATTTTCTTCAAATGGTGCTGTCTTTGTTAATTTTAGCATGTTAAATTGGTGAAAAACCAGGAGCTTCGGGGGGCGTTGCCCCCCTTGTCCCCCCACCAGGACCTGGCTGGGGGCCTTCGTCCCCCAGACCCCCGGAAGTTTTTTCAGTCTTTTTCATTGTGGTCAAATTTTACTGTTGAACCTTGTTTTTAATGACTACTGCTGCAAACCAAATTGCCCCTTGGGGACAATAAAGATTTTCTAAGTCTAAGTCTAAGTCTAAGTCTAAATCACATGCCTGCTTGTGGATCATTAAAGTTTGTCTAAGTCTTAAGTCAAACGCAGAGGGTAATTTCACCCCACCTATCAGTGGTACTTTAACTTTAAGCACCGGTGGTGTTCTTGTTATATTTTTTGCTTTGAAAAAATGTTACTGTAAAGAAATTGCAAACAGCACCTTTGAGGGCTCCCCTCAAGTTTTGTCCCGGTGTTCCGAAAGGGTCTCAATCATACAAATGTTAAAAATAAGTCACATTTTATATACATTCTTTTCAATAATCAGTCATTTTCAAACTGTGGTACTAGTGGTTCTCTCTCTCTCTCTCTCTCTCTCTCTCTCTCTCTCTCTCTCTCTCTCTCTCTCTCTCTCTCTCTCTCTCTCTCTCTCTCTCTCTCTCTCTCTCTCTCTCTCTCTCTCTCTCCACTACTTGCTGTCCATATCCTACCCCCCTCCTCCCCCTCCACACCCCTGATTGTAAATAATGTAAATAATTCAATGTGATTATCTTGTGTGATGACTGTATTACGATGATAGTATATATCTGATAGTATATATCTGTATCATGAATCAATTTAAGTGGACCCCGACTTAAACAAGTTGAAAAACTTATTCGGGTGTTACCATTTAGTGGTCAATTGTACGGAATATGTACTTCACTGTGCAACCTACTAATAAAAGTCTCAATCAATCAATCAATCAATGGTACAAAGGCTCCATCTAATGGTGCGCCAAATAATCACTTGATTAAAGTACAGGGTTTCATTTTCCTATACTCAAACACAGTGTTACTGTTCAAACTGTCTGGAATAGTGCTGGGCGATATGACGATACATATTGTTGGCAAGATAGAAAAATGTCTGTCGTGCCATTTATATTTTTATCGCTTCAAGCGATAGGCTGTATTTTATCCATAGGGCTAGTGCCATCAGATGATTCATAGTAACAACAACAATAATTGAACAATCAGTAAGTGTATTTGGTGTCAAACGTGAGAGAAAACAATATTTTCTTAGAAAGAAAAGGGTGCATTGACATGTAGGCTCGCATTTCTCTTTCGATTTTGCGACATGACGGGTTACACACATGAGGGGATCATTGTAAGTAAACATGGAGACAGGACGGGTAGGCAATGCGCTGGCGGAAAAAGAAATTGAACCCACACAATCAGCATAGACTGAGTCCCAGGACGAACTCCCACCCAAACGAGGGGGTAGCTCGTCAGTCTGGCTCTATTTATCGCTGTCTGCAAACTACTTATTTCCCAGAGGATCTCACCGGAGCCGCGATAGCCCAAGGTATGTGTGGCAGCTAACGTTAATATTGCTGTGTTTATCCATGTTTCTTATGTCGTTTTTCTAACATACCTCTGAATAGAGTGTAAGGGTGTACCTTTGCATGCAGTACCCCTTTTATTATTAAACTGTCCTGTCAGGCTTCGTGTAGTGTTAGTGTTCATGTGGCAGTGAACCCTGAACAATGTGTTTTGTAGCTATTGTTTGCTATATCAAATGTATTTGTTTATTTCCCTTGCAAATAAAGTGAGAAAAAAGGTAAGTGGTCATGTATGTTAAATTTTTCATAGAACTGAAAGCGTACCATAGCTATATCGTGGTATATCGTTATCGTGATATAAAATGATCCATATCGTGATATACATTTTTTTCCATATCGCCCAGCACTAGTCTGGAATGTTACAGTGGCCAAAAATATTAAATGTACTTGTTAAATAAAAGCTCTGCCTTGTTTTTAATGAATACTTAGGCCTACCACGCTACTGTATTTTAATGTTGGCCATTATGGTGGTACTTGGAGAGCCACATGTTTTCTGATGTGGTACTTGGTGAAAAAAGTTTGACAACCACTGCTCTTAATGAACTTCAGGTCTGTTGATATGAAGTTATTTTTATTTTTTCTTGTTTTGTGCCCATTTTGTAAAAAAAAATAATGTTTTCATGGCAAAAACCTTTCCCCAGCCGAAAAAATGTCAAATTGATGTAAATTTGATGTAAAGTAATTGGAGCCTTAAATAGGTAAATAATTCATACCAGCATTGATTGTATTCATTATTTAATTTTAGCAATGACACTTTAAAAAAAAACTAAAATCGCTCTAAAATTATTGCGGACCTGAAAGGGCCCCACTCATAAAAGTGTTTAAAATAAGTCATACTTTTTTTCTTTTTTTTAACTTTCAACATGTGTCAAGATCAACTTGAAATACATCCATCGATTATAAGTTTTTATAATATTTTTTGTGTGTTTTATGCCATTTTTCTTAAATAAGACACAACATATGCATATATTTAATGTGAAGCAATTAGAGTCTTAAATAGGTCAACAATTCAATGCTCAATGCTCTTTTCCTATAGTGTTTTTAGAATATGCCACGGGCCATTAAAATAATTAGCTGCGGGCCAATGACCCCCGGACCGCACTTTGGACACCCCTGATCTACTGTGACGTAAAAGTTAAATAAGTACTGCATACACCATTTATGAAGGTTTAATAGGCTTGCAGCAATTCATTTTCATATCTATCCGGAGTCCTCTGAAATATGTGTGAATATGATTACAAACTGGGTGGTGGCTACCCTCACTGTTGTAGTTATTTTTTCTCTTATTGTTCAAACTTGTAGTCTGTTAAAAAAAACAACAACAAAAAAAACACAGATACATAATGAGTCACTTTAGTGCGGTCTGGTTTGCGTTCATACTCAGTGTTTGCCATATGCTTCGTCATATTCTGGTTGGGCAAAAAAAAGCATGTTCCCCGAGGTCACATTTGTTGAATAATTTATTTTTTAGTGCAAAATAACAATTTTAACATCGTTGAAACATAAAATTGCAAATCTTACTGACAGACACATCTCGGACTGTAATTGATCAAAATCTTAAAATAAGTCTTTTTTTTTTTAATCAACACCTAAATCTCTAAAAAAAACTGTCAGGCAGCTACAGCTTGTTCAGAACGCTGCTGTAGAGTTCTAACAAAGACCAAAAAATGTGAGCATATTACACCAATTCTTAAATCCTTACATTGGCTCCCTGTACATCAGAGAATTGATTTCAAAATCCTCCTGCTCACATGTAAATCACTACATGGTCTATGCCCGAAGTATATCATCGATATGCTCCCACTATATAAGCCCTCTAGATCACTAAGATCTTCTGAGACCAATCTGTTAGCGGTTCCCAGAGTAAACTCAAATCAAGGGAGAGCATCATTCAGTCACTATGCAACAAACAGCTGGAATAAACTTCCTGAAGATGTCAGACTTTCCCCAACTCTGACTACTTTTAAAACTAGACTGAAAACTTTTATGTTCACCTTAGCTTTCAGCTAAATCTTTTAATCTTTTAACTTTTAACGTCCGCACTGTTTTTATTTTTTATTTTCTGCATTTTAATTTTAATTTTAATTTTGCTTTTATTTACTTTCATTTCACTTTGTTCTCCCACATGTTGTGATGTGAAGCACTTTGAGTCTGCCTTGTGTATGAAAAGTGCTATACAAATAAAGTTGCCTTGCCTTGCCTAGGTCAACTTAAGGTCTGTAGAAATAAAGTTTTGATTTTTTTCATAATTTGTGCCCATTTTGTAAAAAACATGGTTTTTGTGGCAAAAACACAAGATGTGCAATATTTTCCCCTCAAAACTTCTTTGACTGTAATTTGAACCAAGTGTTACCAAGACCAGCACTAATGCTGCGTGCAACATAAGGGCAGTAAGAATGTTTGGGGAAATGTGCAAATATACTCTTATCAGTGATGGAGCAGGAAGAGGCTAGGAATATATTTGTCGTAGAATTTCATATAAAGCACATTGTCATTCATTAATTGACATTTTGCATGCGATTCTTTGCGCAAAAGGCAGCCTCACATTGATCTTGGGCGCGTTTGTACTATAACGGAATGAATTAAATGAAGTGAACCCTTTGTCAGTCATCCACTCTTTGTCTCTGTGGCTGGAGGCGGGCTGTTAGCATACACACACAAAGGAGTTTAGTCGTGTAACTTAAACCCAAGGTAACGCAGTGGAAATGATCCGTACGTTCATTGTAAGGTTAAGACACTAACAGTAAACAAGATGTACTGTGTCATCGAGATATATTAATGTAAATTGATTTTTTTGAAGTCATATAATTTGTAATGCAAAAGCTAAATTAGTGACAAAAGTCAGGTAAGGAAACCAGTAAAAGTCCCACTTGCTTCACTCAGGACTAATGTTGTCCCAATACCAATATTTTGGTACCGGTACCAAAATAAGACCACAAAAAATGGCATTATTGGATTTATCTTAACAAAAAATCTTACGGTACATTGAACATATGTTTCTTATTGCAAGTTTGTGCTTAAATAAAATGGTGAACATACAAGACAACTTGTCTTTTAGTAATAAGTAAGCAAACAAAGGCTCCTAATTTAGCTGCTGACGTATGCAGTAACATATTGTAATTTTCCATTCTATTATTTTGTCAAAATTATTAAGGACAAGTGGTAGAAAATGAATTATTAATCTACTTGTTCATTTACTGTTAATATCTGCTTACTTTCTCTTATAACATGTTCCATCTACTCTTAAGTTAAAATGTAATAATCACTTATTTTTCTGTTGTTTGGATGCTTTACATTAGTTTTGGATGATACCACAAATTTGGGTATCAATCCGATACCAAGTCGTTACAGGATGTTTTTTATGGTACTTTTTAGAGGCGGTATAGTACCGAATATGATTCATTAGTATCGCGGTGCGATACTAATACCAGTATACTGTACAACCCAGGAATATAGAGTCCACTCACGATGGGTCTTGGTCCACTAAATCCTTTTGGACCTGGACTGCGTTCATCAATACACCAAATGAATGGACTACTTAAAATGACAAGTACACACAGAGCATGCATTTATTTAGTAATAGTCATGGTGTAATGTTCATTGTGCACTCCAGCCCATTGTTAGCATGACGCAAGCACGCACCGTAGCCAAAGTCCGTTGGGTCTTGTTTAGCGATTGACGCTGAGTTCTCCTCTGCTCTGTTCCCCGGATTCGGTTGGAGTGGGGGCTGGTTAAAATTCTGGGATGAGAAAGCATTTAGGCCATGCTGGCGATCTGTCACAGTTTGTGGAGCTGTCCACTACCTCACCCGAGGCTAATTCAAGAGATGTGTGTTTTTAGAGGCATGCGTGGGGGTTTGAAAGTCAGGACTGAATGTCACCATGGTGTAGGGGGTGCCCAGTGGACAGGGCTTCAAAAAAGCACTGTCGAGGCTTCTGGGGCCGTTTGGTACGCACCAATCAATCAGTATCCATAGATGCTCAGCGTGTTCGCTTGAAGAACGGACACTTCCCACTTTGCCTGCTAAGCCAAGCCCCCTTGAATACTGTGTTGTCATGTCCCACACTTTCGTTAAAGATGGTGGAAGAATATCAATCACTTGCTGGAATTTCAGACAAAATTAGAATATTGTTCCTTTCCGATGCTAAAAAAAGGGTCACAGCGATCACTTAATAGGGGGCTAAACCACTTCACCCAAGGCTACTTTAATCAATCAATCAATCAATCAATGTTTATTTATATAGCCCTAAATCACAAGTGTCTCAAAGGGCTGTACAAGCCACAACGACATCCTCGGTACAGAGCCCACATACGGGCAAGGAAAACTCACCCCAGTGGGACGTCAATGTGAATGACTATGAGAAACCTTGGAGAGGACCGCATATGTGGGTAACCCCCCCCCCTCTATGGGAGACCGAAAGCAATGGATGTCGAGTGGGTCTGACATAATATTGTGAAAGTCCAACACATCAGCGAAAGTCCAGTCCATAGTGGGGCCAGCAGGAACCATCCCGAGCGGAGACGGGTCAGCAGCGTAGAGATGTCCCCATCCGATGGACAGGCTAGCGGTTGGGAGCAGAGTAGAAAAGAAAAGAAAAGAAACGGCAGATCAACTGGTCTAAAAAGGGAGTCTATTTAAAGGCTAGAGTATACAAATTAGTTTTAAGATGAGACTTAAATGCTTCTACTGAGGTAGCATCTCTAACTTTTACCGGGAGGGCATTCCATAGTATTGGAGCCCGAATAGAAAACGCTCTATAGCCCGCAGACTTTTTTTGGGCTCTGGGAATCACTAATAAGCCGGAGTTCTTTGAACGCAGATTTCTTGCCGGGACATATGGTACAATACAATCGGCAAGATAGGCAGGAGCTTGACCGTGTAGTATTTTATACGTAAGTAGTAAAACCTTAAAGTCGCATCTTAGGTGCACAGGAAGCCAGTGCAAGTGAGCCAGTATAGGCGTAATATGATCAAACTTTCTTGTTTTTGTCAAAAGTCTAGCAGCCGCATTTTGTACCATCTGTAATCTTTTAATGCTAGACATAGGGAGGCCCGAAAATAAAACGTTACAGTAATCGAGACGAGATGTAACGAACGCATGGATAATGATCTCAGCATCGCTTGTGGACAAAATGGAACGAATTTTAGCGATATTACGGAGATGAAAGAAGAGATGAAATGTGTGTTTCGGAAGGTAGAAATTGTAAACAGCTTTGTGCTTGTGTAACCCGCCTGGTTCAGTCCATGCTTTTTCTGTTCCATCCGGGACTCAAATCTGGGCCGTCCGTATGATAGACGAGCGTGCTTACTACCGAGCTGAAAGCCTGCGCTTTCAACATGATAGCCAGCACTGATCATCTGTTGAGGTTGTTGCGGGGGTGAGGTTTATCAACGTACACATTGCCCCCCGAAACCTCACTCTCATCCTGTGGTTCGCATGAGAGACGTGCGTGAGGATTAGGGGTTGAGTGTAACGGAGGCCAGCCGGTGTGACTTGGCCATGTGCACGTTAGTGAACCTCACTCCCGGACGACCTCTAGAGTAATGCTGGCAATCAGGTTGAGAGCCCACGCTTCTGTCTCATGCGGACGACCCAGCATCAAGTCCCAGGTAGAACAGAAAGCAGGGACTGAGCCCTGCGGGGTACACTTGTTCACGTTCAGATGAAAATGGGGACTCATAAGATAGCTTTGATCCAACAAAGACATTTCTCCCAGTTTGTCTTTGGGTTTGGAAATGGAATGGCCATCTCCCCGGAAATCATATATCCACATTACAAATGCCCAGCTAAGAACAATTTTTTTCTGAAATAAACGGCAAATATTTAGTATGCCTTAATGCTCATGCCATATAGGGACAGCTTGGTTGTAGTAAGAGGGCCTAAAGTAAAAAGACCTCAACGGCGGAGTGGGCGGATGATGGTTGCAGAGAAGCTCCTCAACGGTCACAAAGGCGGAAGAAGGCTACAGCAAAGATAGGCCCCCAATTGTCTTGGTCTCCATGCCATTGGACCCTGGCCTTTTCTTTGCCAAGGACAGGGTGGTGGCTGTCTGTGCACCAGTCTCCACACTTTAAAATATTCCACACACAGGCGTTCTTTTGAAGGCAGACCCACCAACAGGAGGACAATCATACTCTGTTTCGAGTGATCGCCGACGATGAGTAAGAGGGCGCTGTGAATTACTCGCAATCTTGAAATACTCAGAATGATTGACAGGTCGGAAGCAAGTATGATGGCAAAGGTCAATACAGCCACCATGATTGACTCGGAGTTAGCAGCTGGATGTGGAAGAGTTGAGAAGAATGCCAAAGACTGTGCAATGACACACCTTGACGATAGTGGAGGATTGTGGGGAAGGTGTGCAAGGAGGCAGCATGGAATGCTGGGTAGCTGCTCGTATGTAGATAACAGAACAGAGGCCGCTATGGAGGAAAGAAAACTTGACAGATTAACACAATTGGATGATAAAGAGGATGGATGCCACCCGTGGTGCACTTGGTGTGAAAGACAGGAGGACGGAATGTGCATGCGTGCGTGTGATTAGATGATATTTCATGCAAGGGCTCTTGTTAATGAGATGTCACTGTCGTGTCTTTTGTTCATTTCAGAACAGATTAACTTGTTACGAAGCACTCAATTGCCGGAAGTGATGTGGAAGACTGTGCTAAAATGGCTGCCGTGTAACACACAAACCTAAGTGGCCCAGCCCGGATTGAGCCAAGGCACATATTTTACATTAGTCAAACCTCAGTGATTATTCTGGTGTATAAATGGCAACAGGTGGACACAGGGTAGTCATGAGCATAAATTTGATCTTTCTGTCAATGTGTCCTTTGCATACTGTACATATTTACTGTAGATGACTAGAGATACATGTATTTGTCGCAAATTGATAATGACTCTGACCAATTAGATAAAATTGTTTTATTTCTACAGCAGCACACTTGCTAAGCTTGCATAGTGGTTGGGAAGCACTGCACTATTCACTAACTCCTGTTAGACACACTGAGCATTAGAAGCAGCATTATGTGTCAGGCTAGTAATAATACATCTGTAAACTAAATAATCCTAAAAATCTCCTACAGTTCCCAAGCGTTGTTTACATGTTTACTCATTTGTCATCTGGCGTCATTCGCTGAGCCACTTTGTTTGTTCATGTAAGATATAAATATTATATATGCAGTGGCAGTGAAGAAGAGCATCTGATCTAGATCTGAGAGCAATGTAAACATGTCGCACAGTTCAGCACAGCTACAATCCTAAACATATTGTTTATTAATATATCTTTTGTATCCCTTTGTTGATTGTGTCGCAGCTCTTTGGATTGCGGTCTCTGATTTAGGGCTGCAACTAACGACTGTTTTCGATAGCCATTGATTATGTTAACAATTAGTTAGGGCTGGGCGATATGGCCTTTTATTAATATCTCGATATTTTTAGGCCATGTCACGATACACGATATATATCTCGATATTTTGCCTTAGCCTTGAATGAACACTTGATGCATATAATCACAGCAGTATGATGATCCTATGTGTCTACATTAAAACATTCTTGTTCATACTGCATTAATATATGTTCATTTTAAACTTTCACGCAGAGAGGGAAATCACAACTAAGTCAATTGACCAAAAGTGTATTTATTAAACAGTTATTAAGCAGTGGCACAAACATTCATGTCATTCCAAAACAGAAAGTGCAAGATTGTCAGAGACATTTTAAAACAAGCTATGAGTGCACTTTTTTGCATGATGTCACTAAGATGACGTATCAAAACCACTAAATTAAAGTGCACTTTTTGTACAGAAAGCCACTACAATATTTTAAAACAAATAAAGTGCACTTTTGTGCATGATGTCACACAAGATATTTCAATAACTGTCAAATAAAAATGAGCTGCATAATAGGAAATCAAATAGTGTATGTCCTTCGCTATGTGGTAGGTTCCTGCGGACGTTATCTCCTTCTGTTGTTGACTATTTGTTTCATACGGTGTTGATGTGGAAATGAAAGACGCCAGGCTCAATTGGGTCAGTACAGGTTGCTTGGGCATTTTGTTGGTGTGGCACCGGCGGAGATGTTGACATGCGGAGTTTCAAGCACTCCTTATTCTCTTGCGGGTGACTTTTCAAATGATGCTACAAATTAGTAGTGCTGCTACTTTTTGTAGCAACGCTTTAGCCGCATACTTGTTCAACATCTTCCCGCTTGAAGCCAAACCACCGCCAGACGATGGACTCCCTGCTGTTTTTCTTGGGAATTAATTATTCCTTCATTTGTTACCAGATTGGCATCTTCTCTCTCTCGTAATACCACTCACACCACCTGTCACTGCTAACGTTACCCATGCCGCTACCTCTCTGCTCCGCGAGAGCGTATGGCGTTTTACGCGCAACAGTATGTGACGTATGTAAGAAGATGCGCTTGTTTTGTCTCTGTGAGGAGAGACAAGAAAGAGTGAGAAGAGCCTCTAGTGTAATGCCCGCAGCTAAAAGCAACTGTGTGAGAACATATACTCGAATATCATGATATAGTCATTTTCTATATCGCACAGAGACAAACCCGCGATATATCGAGTACATTCGATATATCGCCCAGCCCTACAATTAGTCCACTAATCTGATTATGAAGCATACACCTATTCAGTGACTATAATTCACCCATTTGATTTTAAATTTGACATTTGATATTTTTACGCATGTGCTAACAATTCATTCAAAAATATTCATTTATACTGTAACTGCACTGCTCTTTAGGCTATTACAAGAATAAAAATGTAACTATTAACTATTAAACTTTGATCCATCTAAAAGTAAGTACAGGCCAAGTGCTGACAAAAACAAAGTATCATTTTGTATGAAAACAAGGGACAATAAAAATAGCAGCATTAAAAACAAACACCAAAGCTATCTAACTTCCTATTAAAGAAAAAAGGAAACCATTTTGTGATGATCCATCCATCCATCTTCTACCGCTTGTCCCTTTTGGGGTCGCGAGTGGTGCTGGAGCCTATCCAAGCTGCATTTGGGTGAATGCGGGGTACACCCTGGACAAGTCTCCACCTCATCGCAGGGCCAACACAGACAACATTCACACTCACATTTACACACATCGTGTTTTAAAAAGCTGCACACAAATGTGTGTGTGTGTGTTGCGCGTATGTGATTGATGTTTTGTTTCTATTATTCACCTTTGTACTGCAATTTGACATTGCTTCACAAATGAAGTTCCTGACAAATAAAACAAGTACCGCATTTTTCGGACTATAAGTCAGTTTTTTTCATAGTTTGGCCGGGGGTGCGACTTATACTCAGGAGCGACTTATGTGTGAACTTAACACATTACCGTAAAATATCAAATAATATTATTTAGCTCATTCACGTAAGAGACTAGACGTATAAGATTTCATGGGATTTAGCGATTAGGAGTGACTGATTGTTTGGTAAACGTATAGCATGTTCTATATGTTATAGTTATTTGAATGACTCTTACCATAATATGTTACGTTATCATACCAGGCACGTTCTCAGTTGGTTATTTATGCGTCATATAACGTACACTTATTCAGCCTGTTGTTCACTATTCTTTATTTATTTTAAATTGCCTTTCAAATGTCTATTCTTGGTGTTGGGTTTTATCAAATACATTTCCCCAAAAATGCGACTTATACTCCAGTGCGACTTATATGTTTTTTCCTTCTTTATTATGCATTTTCGGCCGGTGCGACTTATACTCCGGAGCGACTTATACTCCGAAAAATACGGTACTTGAATTGATATAGACAAAGTTTTGCTGGCGGACTTACACTAAAATGGTAGTTTTTAGCTTCGGGACAAAATTAGTCATAATTTTTCACACAATTTTAGTCTCACACTTGTTAGCTAGTAAGCTAACAAGTTAACCTTATCGTGTTGAGATTGCGTCTTCCAGATGTCCAATATCATGCCTCCGCTTTGAATGCTCCCGATTCACAGATGTACTGCCATAAAAAAATAATCCACTTCAGGAAAATGAGCAATGTATTTGTCTTTACCAAAATTAGAATGAAATGTTCCCGCACTTTGCTAGTTTTCACCTGCAATGTTGTCGCGAGTGACTCGTTTCCATCCGGAAAAACACGAGGGATCGCGTCATTTGTCGACAAATTAATTTGTCAACAAATCTTACTGTCAATATTTGTCAAAAATTTCGACAAATGGTTGCACTCCTACTGTGATTACAAGCACACGTGTATGTAAGATGCTCCTTTAGCTGTGTGTTTGTTGCATAATGTGTCAATATTCTATCAGGCCTCTACCGCTAGTTTCCATTTGTTCGTGAGATGAATCGATGGCACGTGGATGTGACGGCCCAGACTGCACTGTGACATCACATCCACACGTATGTATATGTCTAGTGACGTCAGCTTCAGTCGTTTCCATAGATTTTGCATCACTGTAAAAAAAAAATATTTAAAAAAATCCAATCTGCGTAGTTTGACTTCAATTATTAAAATGGCTGCAGTGATTGGATTAGATGTTGCGAGGAAACCTTCTCCCCAAACTGTCCAGCCAGCGGACAGTAAACGCTGTCAGTCACACCCTCCCAACAACTGCCATTTTCTGTTGGCACGTATCGTGCTGCAGGTGGCGGCTAATCACCACACACCTAATTGTGTGTAACGCTTAAACACGATGTTGTTGTGGTCACCATCATCCTCCAGTCTTCAGCAGTAGAAACAGATGGGCATTCTGAAGGCAGGAGAATGTAAATAAAGAGGGAGGGGGTAGTTACGAAGAGATGGATTATAAAAGGGACCCCCCCTACCAGTCTATATGCACCAGATACGGTTTCTAGGTCGGCCGCTCCACTGATCTGTGGTAATCCATGTCTTTCATAGTGTGTGTGTGTGTGTGTGTGTGTGTGTGTGTGTGTGTGTGTGTGTGTGTGTGTGTGTGTGTGTGTGTGTGTGTGTGTGTGTGTGTGTGTGTGTGTGTGTGTGTGTGTGTGTGTGTGTGTGTGTGTGTGTGTGTGTGCGTGTTCGTGCGTGTGTGTGTGTGTGTGTGTGTGACATCATCAAGCTGCCAATCAGAACAATCCAAACTTGATGATGACATCTCTCAACAGATTGAGTAGAAAAACTGTCTGAACAGTGTTTCCCATCGGCATGGCGTAGTGGGTAGAGCGCCCGTGTCAGAAACCTGAGGGTTGCAGGTTCGCTCCCCGCCTCTTACCATGCCGTTGTGTCCTTGGGCAGAACACTTCACCCTTGCCCCCGGTGCCACTCACACCGGTGAATGAATGTTGAATGAATGATAGGTGGTGGTCGGAGGGGCCGTAGGCGCAAATTGGCAGCCACGCTTCCGTCAGTCTACCCCAGGGCAGCTGTGGCTACGAAAGTAGCTTACCACCACCAGGTGTGAATGAATGATGGGTTTTTAACATGTAAAGCGACTTTGGGTACTTAGAAAAGCGCTATATAAATCCCAGGTATTATTATTATTATTATTATTATTATAAACTGCCAAGATACCTGTGGCGGCGTGGCTATGGGTGTGGCCACCATGACATCATCGAGTAATTTGCATAATATACTACAATGATTTGATTTTCTCTAAAAAGGCTCAAAAAATGTATACTTACTAATTAATAATAACAGTTTTGTTTTAAACGTCCATCCATCCATCCATTTTACAATATAATTACAACACTTTATGTACATATTTATATACAGATTTGAACAATAAGTTATTCACTGAAATATATTTATTAATTGTGGTTCTTACAAAAAATATATCTTATAAAATATAAAAGCTAAAATGTCTCAAAGCTCTGCCCCTTTAATTAGTGCATACTAAATAATTTAACTTTAGCCTACTACTACAACCATATTATTTACCAGCAACATAAAGTGAAACAGAGGCAGAGGTGTCCTGCCACAGTCAGTAACAAATAAACAGAAAACAGTTATGGTGGTAGATGGACACAGAGCTTCATCAAACATCTGATCCACTGAACAAAGAGCTCCAAAAATCTTGAACTTTAGACTGCCATCACTTTTACTCCCTACACTTAACCATGTGTTTCCTACTGCCTGCAGACTTTGCACCCTTTGTTATATACACATGTTGTGTTTCTAATATAAATACATTTAATAAAGTCAAATACAAATAAGGCAACAAGAGAAATATCCTACACTTCTCTTTTGTAAAGTAAATCTGAACAGCTGATATGGGCATCTACATCAACTATATGATTTGCCTGAGAAGCTGGAGAGGACAAAACAATGTTTTTGAATTTTTTTTATTTTTAAATTTTTATTTTTTTTATTTTTTTATTATTTTATTTGTGGCAGACGTAATTCTTTCGTGGCGGGCCGCCACAAATAAATGAATGTGTGGGAAACCCTGCTGAATTTGATACGAGGTTATCCAACATGGGGAGGTTTGGGTGCATGGCAGGTACCCACAAAAGATTTTTCAGTGATATCCAGCAAATAAAAAGTAATGGGCTGTGAATCATGTTAATCTTCAATTATGCTGTGAAGAATATTAGAATTATGGTAATGAATGCATTACTCAGACTCATTAGTGCTAAATTGCCCACAGAGATGATACATGTAGTGATGTTTACATCGAAAATTATCTTATTATGGTCCTTTTCTAAATGATTCCTCAGGACGCACTGATCAATGTCTGATTCAAATGCAGCCATGCTCGGCTGTAGATATGCAGCAGGTCAAGAGCGGGTAGATGCAACACATGTTCACAATTAGGTCTGGCTTGTAGAACATCTGGAGGCACGTGCATGTGTGGCTTCCTCGTTAGTAACCTGCCCGCTCTGTTTGTTCATTTTAGAAGCTTGGACACTTACACCTTCTTCGTCAAACGTTTGTTGAGGCCTTTAAGCTGCAACACTTACACTACCATACATGTAGCAACTAAACTTAAAGTGAAATAAAACCATGCTGTTTGAGGGCAGCAAGAGTAAAGTAGCATCTTCTGCACCTAAAGCCTTGTTCACACTGCAGGTAAATTATTTTTTATTTTTTTGGCCCGTACCTGTACCTGTATTGGATTTTTTAATGTCAATGAAAACAATGCAATTCTAAATGTTTAAAATCCAATACAGGCCTCTTTCGTATGTTGATAAATCGGATATATATTGAACGCAATTGCAGTCTGAATGCGTTCATCCGACCAATACGTCAAATAATAACGATAAGCATCATAATTCTTCACCAAAATAGATGGTTGCAAAATAAATAGTTGACAAATGAGCAGAAAACAGGCGAAAATAATATGTTTTAGGAACTCGACTGCTTGCCCACACGCTCTTCATAACAGACATTAAAGCATTATTCTTCTACGCGTAACAATTTGGTTCAGAAAATGTTGATTTTCCATGCACATATTCCTGGAAATTGCCACAACTTCGCCAGTACTGAGATCTACTAGAATTGGAGCCGTGTTTACTTCCGTAAATCGTGGGTCAGATAGCTTTCACATTAATATATATATATATATATACAGTCTATATATATATATATAGACAGTATATGTGTGAGCGATAACATAAAAGATTGGATTTGACAAAAATAAAACAAAATGGGATATCTTACCCTGGGGTGTGAACGTAGCCTAACATAAAACCTCAAAAGCCCCTTAGGGTGATTTTTTGTGAACATGTGACTGAACCACTCAGGCCGAGACTGACCGACTATTATTGTTCAGTGGGTTAATCTGTCGGTACAGTAAACAGCTGTAATCTGATGGCCTGCTGGACGCCGCCTGACAGATGGCATCACACAAGCAACATGCATCACACACTGGAGCTGTTAGCTCACAATGTCTTTCTGGTCCAGGCAACATGCCATCATAAAACCTTTTCACTTTCATAGTGAAATTGTGATTTGAATGTTTAAAAATATACTTCCTTTTATAGTGTGTAGTGCCAGCTAAAATTCCCACAAAAATTGCATTGGGGTATTGGTTGGTTGGACCCAGAAAGTGTTTGTGTGCCAAAAATGTCACGTTCTCAAAAATGATCTGGTGCAGGATGTTATTGATATAACACCAAACTGTTCTGTTCTTGTCGCCATGACAGTATGGACGGTCGGACAGCTACCGCGTGGCTACCACGCAGGACAAAGATGAGAAGGAGTCGCCCAAGAAGAAAGGAGGCAAGGATATGGACGACCTCAAGAAGGAAGTCCCGATTGTAAGTACGCTGCTTCCTTGCTGGTTATTCCGATGCTTTGTGTGGGTATTTCTGATGAATTGTGCGGCGTGGAAAACCCAAGTCCCCTTTGATCCAACCTCATCCCGACCTCACTACAGCCTCTCGAGAGCAATACAATCCAGCTGTAATCTAATACCCATCTTTGAAATGGAGCTGTTCCATGTTGCAGCAATCCAAAGCCATGTAATAGCTTTTTGATGGACAACTGAATGAAAATCAGATTACTTTAGGAGCGTCTTGGAATATTCGACGATTCGATTGGCAGTAGTCTGATTGGATTATCATCCTCGCAGTTGATTTGTCACACATCAAACCCCCCTTCTTACTATGTGGGAGGGGTGCGAGTTGAGTACTAGAGACCCCCCCCCCCCCTGGCATACAGCAGATGTAGGAAGTTCCAAGATAAGGGACGGGTGGGGGGGCTCATGGGCTGCTTACTGCCACCAGAACGTAGTCCCCCCATCAGACACCCAGCAAGCCGTGGCACCACGCACTTTAGGCGGGCCAAAGTCCACCATCAGCCCTGGTGGGACGCAGTGGAAATTAGACAGAGGTGCACGCCACCGAGGTGTAGCTCCATCTAGTTTGCTCAGGCCTACAAAAACCTTGTTGCAACTTTTTCTTCCTCTCGATCAAGGCTACTCAACTGGTGGCCCGAGGCCAAATCCAGCCCAGGAATGACACCATACAGGCCTCCGGCTTCAGTTCAAAACTTGGGAGACAAACATTTGTGTGGCAAATTCCTAAAAACACTAAAGTGCTCCTGTTGTTTTGAGGAACTTGGACCACTGTAAACACATTGGCAGATCCTTTCATTGGCATTTTAACCTTGCTAGCAATCATAAAACACTGGGGTCCAAACTTGGGATTTACACAATTTACGCGTTACGCAAGGCACCCCTTTAAAGGGGAACTTTGGGGGGGAATTTTGCCGATCGTTCACAATCATTATGAGAGACAAGAAGACAAAAGTTTTTTTTGTTTTTTTTTCATTCTGACATGTAAACATCTGTTTGTTCTTGGTTGCTAGCAATGCAGCTAATGGAAGCAATCAATTCTACCTCTAAATAACTTTAACAATGCATTCAAAAATTGCCAACAATACTTAATTTACATTTCGTAACCTGTATAATAACCACGCTGTAGCAACATTGTTATTGTAAGAGAGAACACTGAGGAACTCTTTTTCTAGCTTTGTAACACATCAGCATGCTTCGGTATTAGCCTTAGAAGCCAGCTACAGATAGAGATAAGCTAATTTCTATGTCAGCACAAAACGATTTTGAGTTTGTAAGGCACAACACTGCAGTAGGACACCAATTATACTGACTGAAAAACTTGAATATCATCATATTACAGTATCTGTAAAGTATTAGCCCGCTTTTCATGTTTTATTTGTACACGGCTAACCAGACAGGGTATGTAGTTGTAGTAACACACATGACGTGCTGCATGTATCATGATCGATATTAAAGTGATTCACTCAATGGATTGTTGTCTGTTTGGTCCAGCTGGTCAGGGACGTTTTTTCCGGTTTATTTGGGTAGGCACTCCATGTCGATATAGCTTGGCTTCCATTTCCACATTTACAGCTTTGAGTCAGGCTGACCTCACTTTCTCGGCTTTCGTCTGCTCCAACGTTTCACCCTTCATTCATGCTCACCTCTAGAAGCAGTAGTTCATCCTCCGTATATTCAGCTACAAAAACATAAGGTTGTGAATCCTCATTTGTCCAAAAATAGTCGTCTTTGTTGTCTATTACCAAGTCTGCCATGATTACAACAAACTCGTGGTTGTTTCCGGAAGTAGGAACACACATTTGTTGGAAAAAAATAGCCCGCGCTTTAAAAAAAAAAAAAAAAAAAGACTTGTGTTCTTGTCTCGCATAATGATTGTGAACGAAAGGAAAATTCCATTTAAAAATTTTTTTTTTTCATAATGTGATTTATGTAACTTAAGGTATTGCTGTATTTTGTTAACTACAGATGCAGTCAGTAGTCTTTTGGTCAACTTCCTTAGTTATACTACTGGTGTTCCTCACGGTTCAATTTTAAGTCTTTCTTTTTCATCATTTGGGCTATTCAACTGGTGGCCCATAAGTTCAGTTTGAATAAAACTTGTGAGAGACTCACATTTTTGTAGCAGATACTTAAAAACACAAGAGTGCTGTGAAAGAGATGATCTTCGGTTGCCGTTTTTTGTACAAGGTCCTTTCAAACACATAGGTGGATTAATGACCGGGCCTACCGGGCCCAGGCCCAGGGGGCCAGAGGCCCCAAGGGGCCAGGCCAACTTGGCCCCGCGGCCGCGACCCAAGCAAAACTACTTTTGCAAAAATAATAATCTTAAGCCCCAAGGGGCCAGGCCAACTTGGCCCCGCGGCCATGATCCATAGAGGGTAAGAGGCTCCAAGGGGCCAGGTCAACTTGGCCCCGCGGCCGCGACCCACAGAGGGCCAGAGGCCCCAAGGGGCCAGGCCAACATGGCCCCGCGGCCATGATCCATAGACGGTCAGAGGCCCCAAGGGGCCAGGCCAACTTGGCCCCGCGGCCACGATCCATAGAGGGTCAGAGGCCCCAGGGGGCCAGGTCAACTTGGCCCCGCGGCCACGATCCATAGACGGTCAGAGGCCCCAAGGGGCCAGGCCAACTTGGCCCCGCGGCCACGACCCACAGAAGGCCAGAGGCCCCAAAGGGCCAGGCCAACTTGGCCCCGCGGCCGCGAGCCACAGAAGGCCAGAGGCCCCAAGGGGCCAGGTCAACTTGGCCCCGCGGCCACGATCCATAGAGGGTAAGAGGCCCCAAGGGGCCAGGTCAACTTGGCCCCGCGGCCGCGACCCACAGAGGGCCTGAGGTCCTAAGGGGTCAGGCCAACTTGGCCCCGCGGCCATGATCCATAGAGGGCCAGAGGCCCCGAGGGGTCAGGCCAACTTGGCCCCGATCCATAGAGGGTCAGAGGCCCCAAGGGGCCAGGCCAACTTGGCCCCGCGGCCACGACCCACAGAGGCCCCAAGGGGCCAGGCAAAATTGGCCCCGCGGCCATGATCCACAGAGGGCCAGAGGCTCTCAATCATTATTATCAAAGCTAATTCTCAAATTGGATGGATCACACAACCTCACTCACATATTCTTTATCAATTATTAAAGGTTGTTTCTGAATTTTGATCACAGAACTTAATGCAAATATTCTTGATTGATTGACAAAGCTCATTCTCAAATTTTGATTACACAACCTTACTCTGACAAATTATCATTATCAAAAAGCTCTATCTCGAATTTGGATCACAGAATCTCACTCAAGTATTCTTAGCTGTGCCCCTCCCCCATCAAGTCTTTCATAAACCGGTCTGTTCTTTTAGAATCTCCTCATTTGGTATTTTGAACTCGTGAGAGACTGCTCAAAATTTGGTTTCCTTTCCCTCAGTTCAGACTCAGAGATAATTTGAAATCATTCAACAAGAAGTTTAACGCGCGCACACACACACACACACACACTTGAGTTGAGCATTACTTGGAAATTCTTATATTTTCCATTTTGCTGTTATTATCAGCATCTTCCCATTTTGTCCTTTTCTTTCGAGAAAGTTTACAGTCTGACATTTGTCACTGCTGTCAGTTAATAACTTTTTGGTCTTTGACCCATTTTGTCATTTTCTCGATTCGATCGTCACTGACCACTCTCTCCTGTCTGGCAGACATCGTTGCTGCCATCATAGCTAGCAAGCTGCCTGCAGCGGGTCATCCCTATGTTCCCCGTCCCTATGTTACCCGGGTCCTATGTTCCCCTCTACCGGGGAACTAAGGACCCTTTTTAAAAAAAAGGGTTCTATGTTCCCCGCTGCGGGGAACGTACAACACTTTTTCCAGAAAAGGGTTCTATGTTCCCCGCTGCTTCCAATGCGCGACTAAGTAAGACGCACGCAGACACGCATGACAGAGACGCGTTTAAGTTGTCGAAGGAAGGAAGTTCGCGTTTGAGTTGCTCTATCTGCTGCCGCACGCCCTGTGACAGGTTAGGTTTAGGGATGGTTTTGGTCAGGGCACAATTTCGCCAAAAAAGTGCTCCACAACGCCCTGTGACAGGTTAGGTTTAGGGATAGTTTTGGTCAGGGCACAATTTCGCCAAAAAAAAGTGCTCCACAACGCCCTGTGACAGGTTAGGTTTAGGGATGGTTTTGGTCAGGGCACAATTTCGCAATTTCGCCAGATACAATGCAGGGAACATAGGACCCTTTTTTAGAAAAAGGGTCCTAAGTTCCCCGGTCGCATACAAAGACCCAGGAACAACCGGGGAACATAGGACCCGGGGAACATAGGACCCGGGGAACATAGGCACGCTCCCGCCTGCAGATAGCAACATTTTGGTGTCCTTTGGGAAAATATTTAGAAAGAAGACAAAAGTACACACAGTTGTACAACTATTATCTTTATGATCTTTTTTTTGTTAGTTTCTCTGTTACTGTGTGTGGCCAATTAAGCGACTTTTGGCCATACCTGGCTGGTGACATTTAGCGACTTTCTGGTTGATGTTAAGATTAATAATAGCAACAGTTCTCTTCATCTTAATGCAATTTATTGTGTCTGTCTCTCCACATTTTGCCATTAGGTACTTTGAGCTCTTGTTGGTCAGTCACTCTAAGGTACATTGTTGCTGCCATCATAGCTAGCAAGCTGCCTGCAGATAGCGACATTTTGGTGTCCTTTGAGAAATATTAAGAAAGAAGACAAAAGTACAAGACATTGTACGATTACTATCTTTTTAAAATTATTTGTTTCACTGTGTGATTGACCGACTTTGCCGCTAGATTTCGCGTCTTTTGGCCATACCTGGCTAGCGACTAAAAACATCATTTAGCGACTTTTTGGTTGTGAAGATAAGTGGTAAAAGCAGATCTTCCTGTTGGTCTTCCCACATTTTGCCATTTGGTACTTTGCACTCTTCTTGGTCACTCCAAGGCATTTGTCCCTGCCTTCAGCTAGTCACTTGGCTCTTTTGGAATATATTTCACTGTAATTGGCTCTCTCTCTCTCTTTCTCCTCAGTACAAATCAGCCTGTTCCCTTGCCATTCATCACTGACCACTCTGCTCTCCTGTCTGTCAGACATTATTGCTGCTTGCAGATAGCTTGGGGTCCTTAGAGAAAATATCAGAAGAGAAAAGTACACAATTATCTTAATTATCTTTTTTATTCAGTCAGTCCTTCAGTGAGTCCCAGTGTGTTGGCGATTAAGCAACGTTGGCATTCAATTAGCGACTTTTGGCCATACATGGCTGGCGACTCAAAAAACTAGAAAAAAAGTACAAAAAGTTGTACAATTAATATCTTTATTATCCTTAATTCCCCTGAATCCTAGAGTGTGTTGCAATTAAGCAACTTTGCTGCTAGGTTTAGCGACTCTTGTTTTGGGCATACCTGGCTAGCGACTACAAACATTATTCAGCAACTTTTTGGCTGTTAAGATTAACGTTAATAAATTAAATCCTAATACAATTTATTGTGTTGGTCTCGCCATCTTGCTATTAGGTACTTTGAATTCTTGTTGGTCTCTGCTAAGGTATCTGGCTGTTGTCTTTGCCTTCAGTTAGTCACTTGGCTCTGGAATATATTTAACTGTACTTGGCTCTCTCTTTCTCCTCAGTACAAATCAGTCTGTTCCCTTGCCATTTAGACATTTTCTTGATTGGATCATCACTGACCACTCTGCTCTCCTGCTGTCTATCAGACATTGTTGCTCCCATCATAGCTAGCAAGCTGCCTTGGTGTCCTTTGTGAAAATATTTAGATAGAAGACTAAAGTGCACAAAGGTGTACAATTATTATCTTTTCAAAATATTTGTTTCACTGTCAGTGTGATTGACCGACTTTGCCGCTAGATTTCGCGTCTTTTGGCCATACCTGGCTAGCGACTGAAAACATCATTTAGCAACTTTTTGGTTGTGAAGATAAGAGGTAAAAGCAGATCTGCCTGTTGGTCTTTCCACATTTTGCCATTTGGTACTTTGCACTCTTGTTGGTCACTCCAAGGCATTTGTCCCTGCCTTCAGCTAGTCACTTGGCTCTTTTGGAATATATTTCACTGTAATTGGCTCTCTCTCTCTTTCTCCTCAGTACAAATCAGTCTGTTCCCTTGCCATTTAGACATTTTCTTGATTCGATCATCACTGACCACTCTGCTCTCCTGCTGTCTATCAGACGAATCAGTTGATTCTCTGCTCTCAATTGTCTATGCTAGTAAGCTGTTATTCTCTGCTTTGGAGTGTTGATGCTGGGTTGCTAGTTTTCTAAATCACCTCACACACTTGAAGGAAGCAGCACCGATCATAAACACACAAACAAACTCACACACACACACACACACACACACACACACACACACACACACACACACACACATAGTTGGTTTATCTGTTGTGATAGGCAAAGAGCCAATGTGCAAAGAAAGAAGGGAAATATGGATCATAAACGTTTAAGTGGAGGAGCTAGAAAAAAAATTCAGCAAGAAAAGAAAAAAAAGGAATCAGTTTTACTTGAGAGTGTTCCAAATATCTCCAGCTTCTTCAGTACAAAGACATCTGCTGAAAGCAATTCTATAAATGCTACTGCAAATTCAGCTAAGGTTAGCAATGCACCTGAGCTAGCATGTAGCTCCCAAGATCCTGAGACCACTACAAGTGTAGACACTGAACCAAATGCTTCTGATGCTTATGATTCAACCAATTCAGCAGTAGCCAGTTGCTCGGATGAATGTGAGGTCACTGCACCTCTGGACAGCATAGAAAATGAGCTGAATCTTTCTTCAACACCATCTACAGTGACAACTCTACCTAGTGATCCCGCTAAATGGGCTGAGACCCTCACTGAGTCAATGAAGGAAGTTCTTATTCAAAGAGGTGCAAAATCATTTCACAACCGTCACAGCCATTATCCAGCTTCTGTGAGGAACAGTGGGCTAGGAGGCAAAACCCGATGCCTAAACAATGAACATTTTACTTCACACTTGCCCAATGGACAACGAGTACAAAGAGAGTGGCTGATGTACTCTCCCTCTACTGGTAATGTTTACTGCTTTGCATGCAAACTGTTTTCCCCAAAAACGCATTCTTTTGTGACAGGCTATTGTGATTGGAAACACTCAGAAAGATTTGGTGAACATGAGCGAAGTGCTGAGCACATAACCTGCATGCAAGCAGTCTTGAACCGCGCCAAAGGTGCCACAGTTGATGCAGACCTGTTCAAACAGTTTCAGGCAGAGAGCAGCTATTGGAGGCAGGTGTTACAAAGAGTTGTTGCAGTCATTAAATTCCTTGCAGAAAGGGGCCTTGCATTTAGGGGTAAAAATGAATCGTTAGGGTCTCCTCTCAATGGGAACTACCTTGGTATTCTGGAGGTCCTGGCTGAATTTGATCCCTTTCTAAAGGATCACATCAGAAAGTTTGGGCAGATGGGTCGAGGTAATACCTCATATCTGTCCTCCACCATTTGTGAGGAATTCATTGAATTGATGGGTGCAAAAACCAAACAGGCTATAGCAGATGAACTGCAAGCAAGCAAATACTACTCTATCATTGTGGATTCAACCCCAGATTTATCTCATGTGGACCAATTGACATTCATATTCCGTTTTGTTAGCAAAGAGGGCAGTGTTGTTGAACGCTTTGTGGGTTTTGAGCCCATTACTAGCCATACAGGTGAAAGTTTGGCTAACTGTGTCATGTCTGTGTTGGAAGATCTAGGGTTAGAGCTGTCAAATTGCAGGGGGCAGGCTTATGATAATGCCAGCAACATGTCAGGGAGGTATAATGGGTTGCAGGCTCACTTAAAGAAAAGCAACCCATTAATACACTATATTCCATGTGCAGCTCACTCTTTGAATTTGGTGGGAGTCAACAGCATTGACAGATGTGGAAATGAAGTCTCTAAGTATTTTGACTTGATTCAGTCTATTTACAACTTCACAACTGCATCCACACACCGATGGGACAGGGTATTTGGCAATTCCAACATAGATCTCACACTTAAAGCTTTATCCAACACGCGTTGGAGTTGCCGTGCAGAATCTACCAAAGCACTGTGGCAGAACTACAGTAAAATAAAAGCAGCACTACAGGTTATTTCCACTGATGACACAGAGAAACGAGACACACGAACTGAAGCTGACAGTCTAGTGCGGAAGCTGGATTCACTTGAGATGGCCTTCATGGCAGGCTTTTGGGACACTGTTCTGTCCAGATTTCAGGCCACAAGTCTGCAACTTCAAAAAGCAGACATGGACCTTGGTACAGCAGTTAGATTGCTGGAATCTCTGCGCACCTTTGTTCTCTCCCAAAGAGATCTATTTGATCATTTTGAGCAGAAAGCCTTAAACATGTTGGGTGGCACCCCATCTTACAGGGCTGAACGGACGAGGAAACGTAAAAAGTTTGCTGATGAATCAGCATCCCCAGATGTTGTGCTTGAGGGAAGGCAACTGTTTCAAATAGAGACATTTATTGCCTCTATTGATCAACTGAGTTCAAGCCTTAATCACCGTCTGGAGGCCTACAAACATCTGAACAATTTGTTCAGTGTCCTTTTCTCTTTGGATACAGAGTCCAATGCTTCAGTCCTTCACAAGGCCAAGATTCTCACTGAATCATACCCATCTGACCTCAATGAAAGTCTTGGACAGGAGCTTATACAGTTCAAATCTTTTATACAGCTCAACAACACTGATGAGGAGAGGACCCCTTCAGGACTGCTCAAAACAATAATACATTTTGGACTACAGCCTACGTTTCCTAATACATACATTGCGCTACAGATTTTTCTCACTCTACCGGTCAGTAACTGTGAGGGAGAACGCTCATTCTCTCTTTTGTCAAGAGTAAAAAATGAGCTGCGCACAAGAATGACTCAGAAAAGATTAAATGCGTTATCTCTAATGGCAATTGAGAGTGAGCTGACAAGAGAGTTGGACTTCAATGATGTGGTGGATGATTTTGCAAAATTGAAAGCACGAAAGAAACCCCTTGCTTAAAGGTGCACTGTGTAAGATTTTTAGGTTATTTCCAGAATTCACCCATTCACTAATGTTAGGCTACCTGTTTTCATGAATACTTACCACCACCATAAAATTCTAAGTATCCATTATGACTTGGAGAATTGCACTTTTGCCATTTCTGGGAAGTGTCACCTGGATTGTGAAGATAGGATTGACTTTAGGCAGAAGCTTGGTGCTTTCTCTGGCAAACTGAACCTCAAGCTTCATTCTCTGCAGCTTTGCATTCTTGTGCAGACTTTCATCCACAAGGAACTTTTCAACTTCCCCACTATCGTGAAGGGGCCATCAAAAGATTTCAGTGTGTCCAGCATGTCTAGTCTCTTACTCTCCTTTCTTTGAGCCATCTCTTGTTTCTCATCTGCCCTACTCTCGAATTTTGCCTTCATGAATTTACTCCAGTTGAGTTCAACCTCCCTTTTTGCTTGTGCTGCTGCCTTGAAACCTCTGAAGCTCCTGGCTCTTCTGTAAAATTATTGACCTATTGACTGCGTTCAGTGTGCCCAACTTCTTCAGTTTGTAGTCCACCTTGCCACATTGTCTCTCCATCCCAATGTTGTGCACAGGGGTGCCATCAATGTTACTAGCCTGTTCACTGACAGGGTCCATTGGGAAGGTCTCCTCATCCATCCTCTGCCTGGCCAGGACAGTCTTCAGATGGGGCAGCATGAGATCTGTCAGCTGCTTCACTTCATCCAAGTATTCGGCAGCCACGTCTGACACTGAGTTCAGGACATGTCCAGTGCCTGTCCAGCCACTATAGCATTCTTGGAAATGGGCTATCTTGACCTGCATGCAGCCCTTGTACCATGAACTGGCCTACACCTTTCTTTGTGGTGCTCTCCGATGCATGTTATCATTTTACCTTTCTCCTTCTCCTCAAGCTTAACCACAAATAGATACAGACTTTGAGCCTCAATTTGCTGCACAGCTGCCGTTATGCCAATGTGTTTTCCTAAGATATTATTTTATTTTTAATGATAGAAGGGAGGAAAAGGGGGCAAAAATCATGTCCGATTTAGTTTTTTGGGTGGGTTGGGGGGTTTATTTCATGATAGCTACCAACTTCCAATACATAATATCTCTCAAATGACCCAATGCACCATCACTGAAGTGGGCGTAATCATTTTCAAAAATGTTTATTTTTAGGCCATTTATCCCCTCCCCCTGTGTCTGTGTGAAACCTGTGCTTGTCAGTGTCTGTGTGGTATACCTAATAGTGTGTGTGCAGTATGTGCACTCTTCTGTACAGTACAGTGTGCATGTCTGTTCACAGTATACAGTATTTCTTGCATAGTGCGTGCGTGTGTGTGCGCCCACACGCGCGGGGGGTTGAGGGGCCAAGACCATGTCAGGCCCAGGGGGCCAAAATTTCTTAATCCGCCCCTGTTCAAACAGCAGGGCGTTCCTGTAACCCTGACAAAAATAATTGACCAAAATCAAATGTGTACTGTAGAAAACGCTGGTTCTCCGGATTATTTTACTGTAGAAGACGCTGGTTCTCCGGAATATACAAAATAAGACTGATAGTGAAGGGAGAAGTTTGTCTCTGGCCTTTCCCTTTCTGGAAATGTGGCCCCCAAAACAATTTAGTTTGAATATTCCTGCACTAGGTAGTCAAGCTATATAATTTTCTCTGCGCTCTTCAAGAGCTGAGGCCAACCCTGGCTGGGCTGATCCAAGGACCTCACTAAACTACCCAATCTCCACCATGTTTGTTTATCTGAGGGTTTTATCCTTTTTGAGGTGGAAAGAGTCACAAATGAGATCTCTTTATTTGTGGGGATCCCACAAGCTGTGCTCTTGATAGCATACTTGCAAGGAAACATAAAAAGTTTTGCCAATTTTTGACGATTGACAAAGGATTTTCAGAGTCAATTCAGATTTGTTCGTCATTAAAGACCGGCCTTGATTGTTTGATTGGTGTTTGGTGAACTACATAGTGAACTATGGACTGTAACTTCCTCAGTGTACTTCACAACAGTAATGACTGTTCTCTTTGTAGACGGAACACAAAATGTCTGTCGAGGAAGTATGCAGAAAATACAACACTGACATTGTGCAGGTAAGTCAATATAAAAGTGTGTATGCTTATTTTCTACCAAACTTAGTGACTTTTAAACTCATAATTTGGTCTTGTTGTGCCACCTGTGGCCATCCAGGGTCTGACCAACGCCAAGGCGGAAGAGTACCTGGCCAGGGATGGCCCCAATGCACTGACCCCACCCCCGACCACTCCGGAGTGGGTCAAGTTCTGTCGCCAGCTGTTTGGCGGCTTCTCCATTCTGTTGTGGATCGGCGCCATCCTCTGCTTCCTGGCCTACGCCATCCAGGCCGCCACCGAGGATGAGCCGGCTGGGGACAATGTGAGTGCGGCAGAAACAATGCAATGTTTGTTTTCGTTCACCACACGGCTTTGCAAAGTGCTGAGTCATGGAGAGCTGCTCCCCGGGGAAGATGCTGTGTCAACGGTCAAGCGAGGAGTGTGATCTGTTGGTTAAAATAACAGCAGTTGACCCCTCTTTACAGTGATGGTTCATAGCCCGCCACAGGGAGTGCTTAACTCTCCCGCTATTTGTCATGGCTGCCGAAGAGGGGGGCATTCATGGGTCAGAGGGCTGAGTGGACTAGGGCTAAACTACTATCGCACACACACTCCAGTGGACAAAACACTTAGTCCATCCCAAAGGGGAACTTAATGATTAGTCAGCATGAAGAATTAACGCTTACATTACATGTTAAAGCTCCAGACTTCAGATTTTATGCCCAAGAACTTCTGATTCTGTACTTTTGGCCATTAGAAATGAATTTGTAGATAAACATGCAAACAGCCGATTAAATGATGTACTTTCCTTCCACATTCTTTGCAGTTGTACCTTGGTATTGTGCTGTCAGCTGTCGTCATCATCACCGGCTGCTTCTCCTACTTCCAAGAAGCTAAGAGCTCCAAGATCATGGAGTCCTTTAAGAACATGGTCCCTCAGGTACTAGACACACCCAAAGGACCTTGGATGAGATATTTTCTGTACTGACTGCACCCCTCCCTGCGTATCCCAGCAAGCGCTGGTGATCCGTGAAGGTGAGAAAATGCAGATCAATGCTGAGCAGGTGGTGGCAGGAGACCTGGTGGAGGTAAAAGGAGGAGACAGGATCCCCGCCGACCTCCGCATCATCTCCTCCCACGGCTGCAAGGTGGGCCTCGGCCTGAACAAATCATTGTACGGGAGCCACCGCAAAAATGTCATCCTAAATCCTGACCTTTTTGTTATTGTTGGGTCCAGGTGGACAACTCCTCCCTGACTGGCGAATCAGAGCCTCAGACCAGGTCACCTGACTGCACCCATGAGAACCCTCTGGAGACCAGAAACATTGCCTTCTTCTCCACCAACTGTGTTGAGGGTAAGGTTGTGTTCAAATTTATGACATCATAGTTCTAGTCCATTCACTTTTAGTTGATAACCAGGACTAAAGAAAAGAGTAGTCTATAGGGCCCTCTTGTGGTAGCATTGTTTCATTACATTGCAATAACTGTGGGCCATCCTTGTCCAGGCACAGCACGCGGTATTGTTGTGTGCACAGGCGATCGCACCGTGATGGGCCGCATCGCCACACTCACCTCAGGCCTGGAGACGGGCAAGGTGGCGTATTCCAGATTACCCAGAAGCTAGTTTATACGCTCATTGTGATTATTAGTCATCATTTTGATCTGACAGACACCCATCGCCAAGGAGATCGAGCACTTCATTCAGATCATCACCGGCGTGGCCGTCTTCCTCGGCATGTCCTTCTTCATCCTGTCACTCATCCTGGGATACTCCTGGCTGGAGGCTGTCATCTTCCTCATCGGCATCATCGTCGCCAACGTGCCCGAGGGCCTGCTGGCCACCGTCACCGTGAGTAGGAAGCAGGCATATGTGTAACTGTTCTTCCGTTTTTAATCGTTTTTAATGTTATACAGTGGAACCTTGATACACAAACTTAATTATTTCTTGAACATGGTCCGTAAATCAAAAAGTTTGTGTAGTGAAGCATACTGTAGTTCTCCATAAGAAACAATGTAAACATAAGTGGTTCTCGCCTCGACAAAAGTCCATATTTTAGTAAAAAATGCACACTTTGAAGTGTGTGTGTGTGTGTGTGTGTGCGCGCGTGCTCGAGGTTACTGTGGTTTATCCGTTATACCAGGGGTCGGGAACCTTTGTGACTCAGAGAGCCATGAAAGCAAAATATTTGGAAATGTATTTCTGTGAGAGCCATATAATATATTTTAAGACTGAATTCAACAAAATGTGAGTATAAAAAGCCTCTAAATGTATTCTTTTAAATAATGTTGTTATAATACTCACCATTAATGCAACTTCTGGTGCTGCACGGATTTGCTGATGGCTTTGTAGTCTTGTTGGTACTTGGTGAGGTTAAGCTTCATGCAGCCAGGGAAAAGAACGGCGCTGCATTTATGTCCTTCACTTGCGTTTCCTCCACTTGGTTTGCCATCATGATGGTACGATCATGAACAGTTCTTGCCGACAGAGGCATGTCTTGTATCTGTTTAATTATCTTGTCTTTGTTCGGAAGATCATCAAAAAGTTAATTGGCTACATCCAGCATGAACGTTTTAGCATACACGCCATCTGTGAATGGTTTTCCGTTCCTCACTAAAGATCCAGCAAAACTAGCGGAGTTATAGTCACCTTGCTGGGTCCATACGCGGAGTTGATGCTGGCTAGCTTGCACCCTGCTCAGTAGCTCTTGGCACGCTTTCTTACTGCTGTCTCCCGCAGGGTATTTTGATGCAAAGGTAGCATGGCGTGTGTCGAAGTGCCGCTTTACATTCGACCGTTTCATCGATGCAATTTTGTCATTGCAAATTACACACTGCAGAACCTGCTCTCTCCACAAAGGCGAATTATTCGGTCCATTCGTCCTGAAATGTACGATACTCCTCATCTTTTTTTCTTTATGCCATCTTCTTCGTCGAAGGGTTAGCTTTGAGCTAATGACCGCGCAGACTGATTCAAAAGTGGGCGTTTACCTGTTTACCCAGCAACGCCCAATGTAGGCTATTATCATCCAATTAAAATAATGGACAATTGCTCCTGCAGCCAACTGCAGCCCTGAACAAGACATGAGCAGTGGAAAATCGATGGATGGATTAAAACAAGCGATAATATTTAGTTTTATCTAAAAAGCCGAAATCCGCGAGCCAGATGCAATCATCAAAAGAGCCACACCTGGCTCGCGAGCCATAGGTTCCCGACCCCTGCGTTATACAGTGCTCAATATCGGGGTAGAGCGGAATATACGTTAGGTCAGGAAAAAACACGGAGGCTATTTCATCCCTGCAAGCCTGTTTCGCAGGTTTCCCTGCTCTTTGGGGGATTTTATTATTTTATATAAAATGCCCTGAAGAGGGGATTTGGTCTGCGTATACAGCAGGTCAAAGTTGCCGCCTTCATCTGGAGTGTTTTCAAAACGACACATAAAACCGGTCAGAAGTTGTGATGTTTTAACCCACACCTTTTTTCAATAAGATTGAATCAACTTGTGGTTTAAACAGAATTGTTATCCATGTTTTAAGTACGAAATGTGCCAGGCTGCAGCGCAGACAAAAAAACATTTGGTGACACGACACTGCAGGGAACACAAATAATATGAGGAGCTACCTGATAAACCACCACCCGGAAAATATATTTTATGCCAAGGAGGCCATGCATCAATCTGTGAGGTATTTACATTATTAAACGGTAAATTGTCAGTTAACTTTTCTGAGAATTCCACATTTTCCAAAGTGATATAAGATGTCCATTACAGAGGACACTGTTTCTCTGAAGTTAAAAGTTGAAAGACACTAATGAGAACATTATTGTTTTAAACTTATTACACTGGGTGTTTTGTCTTGTCAGTTTGGGGACACTTAACTGAAAGTATATTTTTAATTTTTTATATATTTGTTTGTAGTAATAATATGATTGAACATTTTAGCATTTTTTTGTGTTCAATTACAGTAAGTGTGTTTATCCTAAATAATTTTGCCTCATCATTTTACACACCAAAACATTTGTAATTTTCTTTTTTCTTTTTAAATAATATCGTGCCGTGGGCTTAATATCGTGATATTGTACCGTGAGATTTTGATCCCGTTTTTTACCTTCGAATGATTAATTTTTTTAATCAGATTAATCACACTCTTGAACTGTAATTAATCATGATTAATCACCAAGTATTATTGGCTTGCATAAATAACATTTGCTTAAAGGCCTACTGAAACCCACTACTACCGACCACGCAGTCTGATAGTTTATATATCAATGATGAAATCTTAACATTATAACACATGCCAATACGGCCGGGTTAACTTATAAAGTGACATTTTAAATTTGCCGCTAAACTTCCGGTTCGAAACGCCTCTGAGGATGACGTATGCGTGTGACGTAGCCCGACGAACACGGGTATGCCTTCCACATTGAAGCCGATACGAAAAAGCTCTGTTTTCATTTCATAATTCCACAGTATTCTGGACATCTGTGTTCGTGAATCTGTTTCAATCATGTTCATTGCATTATGGAGAAGGAAGCCAAGCAAGCAAAGAAGAAAGTTGTCGGTGCGAAATGGACGTATTTTTCGAACGTAGTCAGCCACAACAGTACACAGCCGGCGCTTCTTTGTTTACATTCCCGAAAGATGCAGTCAAGATGGAAGAACTCGGATAACAGAGACTCTAACCAGGAGGACTTTTGATTTGGATACACAGACGCCTGTAGGGAACTGGGACAACACAGACTCTTACCAGGATTACTTTGATTTGGATGACAAAGACGCAGACGTGCTACTGTGAGTATGCAGCTTTGGCTTTTTTTTGCGTATGTACGTAACTTTTTTAAAATATATAAGCTTTATGAACCTTGGGTTAGGTGAACGGTCTTTTGGGCTGAGTGATTGTGTGTGTTGATCATGTGTTTGAATTGTATTGGCGTGTTCTATGGAGCTAGGAGCTAGCAGAGGAGCTAGGAGCTAGCATAACACGTACCGTACCGTACGTGCGCGTCACGTACGTAACTTTTTAAAAATATATAAGCTTTATGAACCTTGGGTTAGGTGAACGGTCTTTTGGGCTGAGTGATTGTGTGTGTTGATCAGGTGTTTGAATTGTATTGGCGTGTTCTATGGAGCTAGGAGCTAGCAGAGGATCTAGGAGCTAGCATAACAAACACGCAGGTGTTATTATGCAGGATTAATTTGTGGCATATTAAATATAAGCCTGGTTGTGTTGTGGCTAATAGAGTATATATATGTCTTGTGTTTATTTACTGTTGTAGTCATTCCCAGCTGAATATCAGGTACCGTGAGTATGCAGCCTTGGCTGCTAAACATTCGATAACTTGACCGTATGTGCGCGTCACGTACGTAACTTTTTAAAAATATATAAGCTTTATGAACCTTGGGTTAGGTAAACGGTCTTTTGGGCTGAGTGATTGTGTGTGTTGATCAGGTGTTTGAATTGTATTGGCGTGTTCTATGGAGCTAGGAGCTAGCAGAGGAGCTAGGAGCTAGCATAACAAACACGCAGGTGTTTTTATGCAGGATTAATTTGTGGCATATTAAATATAAGCCTGGTTGTGTTGTGGCTAATAGAGTATATATATGTCTTGTGTTTATTTACTGTTGTAGTCATTCCCAGCTGAATATCAGGTCACCCCCGGCTCTCACAGCATCTTCCCTATCTGAATAGCTTCAACTCCCCACTAGTCCTTCACTTGCACTTTACTCATCCACAAATCTTTCATCCTCGCTCAAATTAATGGGGAAATTGTCGCTTTCTCGGTCCGAATTTCTCTCACTTCATGCGGCCATCATTGTAAACAATAGGGAACTTTGCGTATATGTTCAACTGACTACGTCACGCTACTTCCGGTAGGTGCAAGCCTTTTTTTTATCAGATACCAAAAGTTGCAATCTTTATCGTCGTTGTTCTATACTAAATCCTTTCAGCAAAAATATGGCTATATCGCGAAATGATCAAGTATGACACATAGAATAGATCTGCTATCCCCGTTTAAATAAAAAAAATTCATTTCAGTAGGCCTTTAACAAAATACCTTAATATTTGGATACAAATGCAATTTGGTAGTCAGAATGTCATACAGGAACATTTATTGAATGTTTTACTGAACTGCTAGTCTTTGATTTGCCCAAAACTTGGTGACAGTTAGTAGAGTAAGAACTAAGGGCACATTTTGAAAGTCTCTGCAATATTATAGCAAACTAAGTAAGATGTACAGTATGAAACGCACCATGAAATTCCAGAATGCAAATGAGTTGCGGATGCACAAACTTCTGCATTTGTTGCCCTGAGAGGGTCTCTGCTCCGCTCTGCTCGCGCAGCAGCATCAGCTGACCGCCTGTGAGTGCTTTGGAACACAGCAGGACCCATAACTTCTCGTTGAGGACAGTACTTCTGTGTGTCAGAGTCTCCAAGACACAAAAAAGTTTCCAATAACAGGAAAAAGTCGCTAGATTTGTCGCTAGTAGCTGTTTACAAAAAAAAGTCGTCAAGAGGTTTGGGAAGTCGCTAGATATAGCGACAAAGTCGCCAGGTTGGCAACACTGGATGCGGTGGCTGTCCATTTAGAAAAGACAGCCCCCCGCCACCCCGAAAGGGACAAGCGGTAGAAAATGGATGGATGGAAGAATTGATTTTTTTACTTATTTGTGGTGAACGCAGCTAAACTGCCGCCAGCATAATTTGTTGTCCTCTTGTTTGCTGTCCATGTAGCTTTAAGATGCTATTTCAAACTTGGTGTGCACCGATGATTAGAAAATGTATTGCTGCAATACTAATTTATTACCTCAGTTTTATCTAAAGTTCTGTCTGAGTTTGTTTCGAAAGGCGCAGAGCATATCGTTTTTACGTGTGACGTGATCACTGCCTTTGCAAAGCACGCCACCTTTTGGCGATCATGATAATGCGATACATTTTTTAAATTAATCACACGGGTTAATGTCGACAGCCCTAAAAAAGTGTGTGTGTGTGTGTGTGTGTGTGTGTGTGTGTGTGTGTGTGTGTGTGTGTGTGTGTGTGTGTGTGTGTGTGTGTGTGTGTGTGTGTGTGTGTGTGTGTGTGTGTGTGTGTGTGTGTGTGTGTGTGTGTGTGTGTGTATACGTGTATACATATATGTATGTATCTGTTTATATATGTATGTATTTATGTATGCTCATACTCTGTATGTATGTATATGTTTATACTGTATATGTATATAAATATGTGTTTGTATATTTATATATATGTATGGGCAGTGTTGGCGTTAACACACTTTTTCTGTGTTTTTACACATTGAAATCAGAAAGGACGCAAAGTTCCGGAAGTCCATGCGTATTTTTCTTCTTTTTTAAATTTTTTTTACCGATTATCGCTTTCCGCCGTTGTTTTGTTTATAATTGCCGGGTCAAATTATTAATGATAAATTATTGGTCGACTTCAAAGTAATGCACTTTCCGGTACAAATTCTTAAATTTTGATTTGCCAAAAGTTTTATTGATCACAAATACTGCATTTCCGTTATTAGGACTCCCGCGTGTAATTGTTTTCGTCATGGCGAGCAATAAACCCAATAAGCGAAGCTTCAATGAAAAGTGGCTTCAGGAGCTACTTTTCAGCAAATGGCTCACTTATGACGATGGAAAGATGTTTTGCACGCCATGTAAACGGGCTAAGAAAAAGAACACCTTTACGACCGGGTGCTCTGATTTTCAAAGATCCAGCCTCACCAGGCACCAAGAAACACCCTCCAATTTGGCTCCCTACAGTTCCGCTCTTTGGTCGGAATGACGAGGCCGTCGATTTGTTACAACTCTTTATTTATGTTTTCCACAAAGCCAAGCGGACATCCACCATGCTATTAACACTCCTGAACATGCTAGCGCTCCCTCTCCTAACTTGCCCACTCACTTACACACGTCACTCACCCCACATAGCGCTTTCTTAAAGGGGAACACACAGCTTATGACCATCACCAAGCCATTAATGAAATGCTAGAGGCATTGAGTGCCACTGTATTAAATTACATTGAAACTAACTTGCAAAATTCTAAGTTTGTTGGCATTATTTGCCATGAAAGTGTAGATGTGGCATTTTTTAAATGACTGATGATCTACATACAGGTGAGAATAATCAATTAAATGTGTCATATGCATGTATGGCCTGGCACACCATTATCATAATTTCATTAACCAAAGCAAAAACTTTTTACACTTTTGTACTGAAATAAATACACCTACAACTTATTAAATACAAATATATAAAAAAATACCTGCAGCGGTAAAGTTTAGATCCATGAAGGAAAGAAGAAAGGGAATGGATGTTTATAACTGAATACATTTACATATGCATAAAAAATGTTTTTCTTTTGTGTTATTTTACAACCTTTTTCCAAAACACAATATAGAATGTGAGATACAACAGGATAATGCATACATTTATAATTTGTTTTCAAAATGGTTACAAAAAAGTGGGACCCCAAAAATTTACTGTGGGACCCCATTTTTATGACTTGATGGGGTCTCTGGGACCCCATTTTGAAGATTCCTAGCGCCAACACTGTGTATATATGTTTGTATATATATACATATATATGTATATATACATGTAAGTGTGGGTATACATATGTGTTTGTGTATGTATATATACATATATATATATATATATATATATATATATATATATATATATATATATATATATATATATATATATATATATATATATATATATATATATATATATATATATTTCAAACAAACATAAGGGGTTAATGGATCCACAATCTCTTTATTATCAAAATAACACAACGGCAAGCTAAACTGTCAAGGCATGCACACACACACAAATGTCCCTTTTTAGCTCTCCACACTGTCAACACTTGTACACAAAGAAAAGCCCCTTTGGTGCTCTCAAAATGTTAACAATCATGTTGCTACAATTATATATATAAAAAAAACAAGGCAAATAATTTTTACCTTGCTGTCCGCGAACAGCAGACGACATGCCGTCACGAGGCTGTGAAGGGACCGCAGGCAGGTGGAGAAGGGAAAGTGTGTGTGGGTTTCCTCTCCTCTCTAAGTCTTAAGTCCACAGCCAATTAATCTCCTTTCCATGCTGTTTTGTTGGCTTTTTAAACCCATATCGAGCAATAAAAATAGACACAACCTGGTGAATTGCGAGAAAAGAAACATGCTGAAGCACTGCAGAGTGGCAATTGAGTAATTAACTGCGTGAACAGAATGTGGCGTATGGGGCTCTGCCTCTCCAAAATGGCAGCGTTCTCTGTGGACTGTACTGCATAAGAAGTGATGTCATGAAAATGGCAGGTTCCACTGTATTTTTTTATGTACTACAATGACCCTGCATGATAATTCACTTGATGTTCGTCAGCATTACAGTACTTCTCTTGTGCTTGTGTTGTTTCAGTGCCATGTGTTTGTGTAGTTTGTACATCTGTGCTTCTCTTTGTGTCTTGTTTGTGTCTCTCTCTCTTGCAGGCTGGTCACACCTGCTGTCTGCAATGACACCAGCGAGCTCATGTAATGATGCTAATGTTTAACTGAACGGGGCTTCCTCTGCTTGGCTTTGCTAGTTTCGTTTGGCCCAAATGACTTGCTGAAGTTATGCATCATGATACGTCAACTCTCCGCTGCTCTGCCTCACTGCTTCACTCACTGCTTCACTCACTGTAACCTGGCCTGTGAAAGACGCTTTTACGACAGTGCATTTTGCTATGGTAGTATGGAAGGATGTTTGTTTTAGGGGTGTACATCTCCAGGTGTCAGTTTTGGGGGCAGGTCTTTCAGGTACGGTATGATCCAGAGGGGTTGTTCTCGTGGTGGTTCGCTGCCTGGAGATGTTCATCTTTGCCTGGAGCGTCTCAAAGAAGCTGACATTGTTCTCTGTGTTCGTTGCAGGTGTGTCTCACACTGACCGCTAAGCGAATGGCCCGCAAGAACTGCTTGGTGAAGAACTTGGAAGCCGTGGAGACTCTGGGCTCCACCTCCACCATCTGCTCGGACAAGACGGGCACACTGACCCAGAACAGGATGACTGTGGCCCACATGTGGTTTGACAACCAGATCCATGAGGCTGACACCACTGAGGACCAGTCTGGTAAGATGCTTCAAAACCAAGGGTGTCCAATACGGCTGTGAATCTTTGGGTGTCCCACGGTTCGATTCAATATCGATTCTTGGGGTCACGATTCGATTCAAAAACGATTTTTTTTCCCGATTCAAAAGGATTCTCTATTCATTCAATACATAGGATTTCAGCAGGATCTACCCCAGTCTGCTGACATGCAAGCAGAGTAGTAGATTTTTGTAAAAAGCTTTCCTAATTGTAAAGGACAATGTTTTATCAACTGATTGCAATAATGTAAATTTGTTTAACTATTAAATGAACCACAAATATGACTTATTTTATCTTTGTGAAAATATTGGACACAGTGGGTTGTCAAGCTTATGAGATGCGATGCAAGTGTAAGCCACTGTGACACTATTGTTCTTTTATTTTTATTTTTTATGAATGTCTAATGATAATGTCAATGAGGGATTTTTAATCACTGCTATATTGAAATTGTAACTAATATTGATACTGATTCATTTTTGTTTCACTACTTTTGGTTTGTTCTGTGTCGTGTTTGTGTCTCCTCTCAATTGCTCTGTTTATTGCAGTTCTGAGTGTTGCTGGGTCGGGTTTGGTTTTGGAATTGGATTGCATTGTTATGGTATTGCTGTGTATTGTTTTGTTGGATTGATTCATTTAAAAAATAAAAATGAAATAAAAAATAATTTTTTAATAAATAAAAAAATTACAAAAATCGATTTTTTAAAAAATGAGAATCGATTCTGAATCGCACAACGTGAGAATCGCAATTCGAATTCAAATCGATTTTTTCCCCACACCCCCAAGTGTCCAAACTACGGCCCGCGAGCCTAGTACAGCCGGCCGGTGTCTCCAAATTGGCCTGCGAGTCGTCACAGGTTTAATGAGAAATCAGGCCTGCGAGGAACCTCCAGCTTAATTTTGAATATCTATTCATCCCATTTTCTACCGCTTGTCCATTGCCAGTCTAATTGCCGCAAATTTTCCGACATCTTATGGATAACGTGAGTACATTGGGTCAGGTCAGTGACCAGGAATTCTACTTTGAAGAATGTACAGCACAGCATTTACTTACCGTATTTTCCGGACTATTACTTTTATTCCTTTAGCTCACTTCTTCCCGGAAGTGAAAACCAGTGGTGGTCAACCAAGCCAAGATGGCTGTTTTGCAGCAAGCATTGTGCGAACTATATGACTATGCAAGGGGCCCAGATTTTCCTGCAAAAAGCAGATGCAAGCAAAAAATCTTAACTATGCAATGGAATAGATCCATATACTTTTTCCAAAAAAGATTTGCCAAGTGATTTAAAGTATTATCCGTCGGTGGAGTTCCCAGACATATTGAACTATCGTGTCATTCTGCACGACAAAACGGATGAAAACTTGGAAAAGCATGGAGGTCTACAACTTCTTTGTGCGTGGCTGGGTCAAGGAAATTGGGTGCAAGACTCTCCCAGATAAATATACGTAGTTTTTGCTTGGGTAAGGTTGCATTTCATGATTTAACATTGCGTCTTTCGAGGACGCGTCCATGTAAACAAACTAGCACTGGACATCTCGACACCCATTGCTGCATATCCATTTAACAGTTACTGAATCATCACCATATTAGATTTGTTATCTAGTTGTGAAATGTACTCTGACACATTTTTAAACAAGAGGGGGAGATGTAGAAGTACCTTTTCTGACAAAGTATCATTGAATCTGACTTTTCGTTTTCTGTTTGTTAAAAAATAAAATACATACAATATCAAGATAATACTTCAATGGGATATACTAAATGAGTAAAGTATATTAAAGAAACCTTTACCAACTGGTCACTGGAAATATATATTTCTCCTTCGACTTTGCTCCCTTGTACTGGAGTGTGTGCCATTCGTCTTTCGTAAAATCTTACTCTCTTCCGCTCTTCTTGAGTACCTCTCGAGGAACTCTGAAGAAACTTTTATCCTTTTCGCATTTTGAATGGTTCGTACAGTTAAAAAACAACGCAAGCATAGGGCATTTTTTTTTGAGAGAGGCAAAATGGCACCTTGTACCCATTGTGAATAGAGACGCTGCATGACCACCACGCATATTCAATGAGCTGAATGTGACATAATTCAAATCCAAGCAATACAGCGCACCGGTATAAAAGCCACACCCACAACATTTTTGAAAAAGATTATTTTTTCTATACATTAGCCGCACCAGACTATATGCCGCAGATACACTATGTTGCCAAAAGTATTTGGCCAACCATCCAAATGATCAGAATCAGGTGTCCTGATCACTTGGCCCGGCCACAGGTGTATAAAATCAAGCACTTAGGCATGGAGACTGTTTCCACAAACTTTTGTGAAAGAATGGGCCGCTCTCAGGAGCTCAGTGATTACCAGCGTGGAACTGTCATAGGATGCCACCTGTGCAACAAATGCAGTCGTGAAAACACAGATAGACCGACAACATTCACACTCACATTCACACACTAGGGCCAATTTAGTGTTGCCAATCAAGCTATCCCCAGGTGCATGTCTTTGGAGATGGGAGGAAGCCGGAGTACCCGGAGGAACCCATGCAGTCCCGGGGAGAACATGCTTTTTTATTTTTTAGCTCAATGTGGCCCCCATGTCAAAAAGTTTGGACACTCTTGCTCTAATCAAATAATGTTGTGTTTTTGGAAAATACATGTCTCCATAGCTTCTGGGGCATTGAGGGACTCAGAGTCACTTTTTACTTAATCTTTCCAGGCTCTTCTTTCGACAAAAGCTCCACCACGTGGGTGTCACTGGCCCGCATTGCTGCCCTGTGCAACCGTGCTGTGTTCAAAGCTGGCCAGGATTCTTTGCCCATCCTGAAGCGCGAGGTGGCCGGCGACGCCTCCGAGTCGGCCCTGCTCAAGTGCATCGAGTTGTCGTGTGGCGCCGTCAAGGCGATGAGGGACAAAAACAAGAAAGTCGCAGAGATCCCCTTCAACTCCACCAACAAGTACCAGGTTTGTGGCCTTTCCTCTGCAAGCCAGTAGTCAGCCATATAGAGATGTCACGGTATGACATTTTTTATCACGCTTATTGTGACCCAAATTATCATGGTTATCAGTATTATCATATTATTTTTAAATGTGCTCAAAATTTTCAAAAACTAATTATACTAAAAAAATTTTATCACGTTTGATTTTAAAAAAACACACGGAACGCCATCATGTAATATCTAAAGTTAAAAAGTTAAAGTACCAATGATTGTCACACACACACTAGGTGTGGTGAAATTTGTCCTCTGCATTTGACCCATCCCCTTGATCACCCCCTGGGAGGTGAGGAGAGCAGTGAGCAGCAGCAGTGGCCGCGCCCGGGAATCATTTTTGGTGATTTAACCCCCAATTCCAACCCTTTATGCTGAGTGCCAATCAGGCAGGTAATGTCTCCCATTTTTATAGTCTTTGGTATGACTAATATGTGATGTCTAATAAAAAGGCTATCGTTATCCATATATTAAAAGACAATTATTTGTGCTTTTGTTCATTAATAGTATCAACGGGTCAGCTTTTTCTCATTACATGATGCCTTTATCTCTAATTTTACATTTTCATAGAGAGAGGTATTTTTCTAAGTTATGTACATGTACTGTATATGCTGTATCGGGACAGATCCATTAAGAGTTTGAGCAGAAATATGTCAAATAGGAATTAACTATACACCATAAATCACGAGCAAAATTAATGTTTTTTTAAAGTAATAATTTTGAGAAATTAAAAAATCCCCACAAGTAATGTAAAACAACTACGGAGCCCCTAAAGGGACATGGGGGAATTTTTTTTTTAAATAATTTTTGTTTTGTTTTTTGTTTTTTCAGACATGTATCTCGTGCGCACAAGAAACTATCTCGTGCGCACGTGAAACTTTCTCGTGTGCATGAGAAACTTTTTATTTAAAAAAAAAAAAAACGATAAAAAAAAATATTATTATTATTATTTTTTTAATAAAAAGTGTCAAAAAGTGATTTGACGTAATATTTTGATATTTACACATCGCATATTTACACACACGCATTTTACTAGAATACCCTTAACACTCAATTTGACATACAAAATAACTACTATTTTTAAGAACAAGTTACAGTAATATATATATATATATATATATATATATATATATATATATATGTATATATATATATATATATATATATATATATATATATATATATACACTGCAAAAAGTCAGTGTTCAAAAACCAGAAAAAAAAAATACAAAAATGAGGGGTATTTTATTTGAACTAAGCAAAATTATCTGCCAATAGAACAAGAAAATTCGGCTTGTCAAGACTTTCCAAAAATTAGCTAACCTCAATGAACCCAAAAATACCTTAAAATAAGTATATTCTCACTAATAAGTGCACCTTTCTTGGTAGAAAAAAAAATTACACCTTTTTGCTCAATATGTTGACAAATATTCTTAAATTAAGTAAATGCTAGTGCCATTATCTTGACATAATGATATACGCTTGAAGTAGGAAATTATTAGTTTAAAAAAGTAGTTTTATACTTGAGTGTTGATGACACAGCTTTGCAACAGTTGATATTCTAGTTTCAAGCATGTTTTACTCAATATAAGTCATAAAATCTCAGCAACAAGCTGTAATATCTTACTGAGATCATTTAGGACCAAAACCCTTAAAACAAGTAAAACACTCTAACATAAAATCTGCTTAGTGAGAAGAATTATCTTATCAGACAGAAAATAAGCCAATCACCCTTTTTTGAGATATTTAATCTTACTTAGATTTCAATTTTTGCAGTGTACATGCTTATACATAATATGTATATGATATATATATATATATATATATATATATATATATATATATATATATATATGTATATGTATATATATATATTATATATACACATATAAATTATATGGGTAGATATTTGCTCCAAAAAGGGTATTTCTACAAGTAAACAGTACAGTAGGTAGTTGATTTATATACAGTATATGTAATGCTAATAAGAGTATTCTAGTAGAATATGCAGAGATAAGATGTGTCAAAATATTAATAGAAATACAATTTTGGCAGCAACAAAGTAGCCATTTGGGTAGATATTTGCTCTAAAAAGGGTGTTTCAACAAGTAAACAGTACAGTAGGTACTTTATGTTGATATATGTAATGCTCATAAGGGTATTCTAGTAAAATGCGCGTGTGTAAATATTAAAATATTACGTCAAATCACTTTTTGTCAGGCAATACTACATTTAATGACAATTTTGCATAAATTAATACATCCAAACACGTTGTACATATTTATTATGTGCAGGAAGAAATAACAGTTACAATTGTGTTTGTATCTTCCAAACAAGAAATAAGTTTTATCACATCAATATCGGACGAACAGGCACACCCCGCTTCGCTGCAGTTCCGCAAGCCATGCCCGCCCCCCACAGCCACAGAAGAGGAAAACTGTCCTTTTCCGGGCACAATAAAGTCTTAAATAATGTCAAACACGTAGTGTTAGAATAACCAGGAAGATAAAGTGTTTGTCTCACACCTAGTAATCAGGCATTCACATTTTGCCACAACACACATGGGGGAAAGTCCTAGTTGTACATACAGCCAAATTAACCCTTGAACTGCCATTTTCACCCACACCTCAAACCACGCGCACGCATCCAACGCTTTCTGGTGCTCGTGAGAAACTATCTCTTGCGCACAAGAACGTTTTTATAAAAAATTTTAAAAAATAAATAAAAAGTTTTTATTTTTTTAAAATAAAAAGTTAATCGTGCGCACGAGATACATGTCTGGGGAAAAAAAATTATAATAAAAAATTATTTAAAAAAAAAATTCCCCCATGTCCCTTTAGGGGCTCTGTAAACAACAGCAACAGAGTGGTTTAAAAAAAATAAACAGGAGTGATATCTCTCACATCTAATACACAATCTGCCTACCTGAGCGTGTTGGTACTTCAGTCTGCGTTAATTTTGACTAAATGACAAAAACATTTGAGCTAGTATTGATGTTATTGGAACACTGATAAAGTTAGCAGGTAAATAAAGGACGAGTGACCATCCCAGTAAACAAACTGCAGGACTTTATGAATAAGTTGTGGCAACGTTTCCCACACATCACCTGCTGCATGGGACAAATGCGTCTGTCTCCAACATTGTCCACACCTGTCGTCATCGAATAACAGCAGCGCGCTCTTAGACGCACGCCGAGACACAGTTGAAGTAAAATCGAGTGAAATGAAATGAAACAAAGCGATCGACTCTGTTTACCCGCAGGGAACATCTACAGAGCAAAGTCCATGTAGTTGCAGCCATTTTTTCTCGAGCCAAATGCTGCAACGCACATTACTTCCGTTTCCCGGAAGTAAGCAGTGTTGCCTAAAAAAAAAAAAGACGTTTTTTCGGTAATTAAACATTTAAACGGTATTACTAACCGTCTAGAATTTTACCGCAGTTACATCCCTACAGCCATAACACGAGTTAAACCAGAGCACTATAATACGCTCACCTGGAAATTTGGTCTTTCATCACATACCTATTGTTGCATGGCCAAAATAATAATCATGCTTATTTTTGTAAATTTTTAAATCATGATTATTAATTACTATGATTCAACATGTTGTATAAAATGGGCTAAATAAATAACATATATTTGAGATTAATATTTGTGTTTTTGTTCATTATTAGTATTAACATTTCAGCATTTTCTCATTACATGTTGCATTTAGCTCTATTTATTTTTTGATGTTTTTTGCGGGCCATAAAAATCAGCCACGTTCATCAATTGGACACCCCTGCTTGACCTAATCCTTTGCAGTGTGAAACATGTATATCAAATGACAAAATACAAACATATAGCGTCAGTTAGAGTCCTTCAACACGCCATTACATTTTCTAATTCCACTGATTTATACGCACACGCAGAGGGTGTAGGAATTCCACTGGGCAGCACATCTCGCCAGAACACCAGCGAGAAATTTTGGCACTCGACGGAAAAGTGTCTCCAGACTACAGATGTAACGATGATAGATTTTGACAGTGCGGCTATAGTATGAGCAATAATCACGGTTTCATGGTTATTAAGCATTGATTAGTCTCACATCAAAAAATGTATAAAATCACATTACTTAAAGACTTTGATGTTATTTATTACTGTCAGAAATGGACGTCCTCTACCCTTTTCTGCCGGACCAACATATCTCGGCATTCAGTTGGAAAGGGCGCTCACATTGTTAGCAAAAGGCTAACACGTGTTGGGCTTTTGAGCTTACTTGCCAACCCTCCCAAATTTTCCGGGAGACTCCCGAATTTCAGTGCCTCTCCCGAAAATCTCCCGGGACAACCATTCTCCTGAATTTCTCCCGATTTCCAGCCGGACAACAATATTAAAGGCACGCCCACTGCAGGTCCATGCGGACCTGAGTGAGGACAGCCTGTCGTCACGTCCTCTTTTCCTCCATATAAACAGCGTGCCGGCCCAGTCACGTTATAACACCTACGGCTTTTGGAGAGTGCACAACTGCACACACAACAAGAAGGAGACGAAGCAGAAGAAAGAAGAAGAGACAGTCATGGCGACGACGAGTAAGAAAAAGAAGTACGCTTGCAAGTTCCAAAATGATTGGAAACAAGAAATTTCAGTTCATCCAGGACAGCTCGAAGGGGAAGGGGTATGCTGCCTGCAGAGACTCTGGTGCATTTGATGAAGGCACTTTTGTGCGTGCCACACAGCAATGCATCATCAGAGAGGGTGTTCAGCATGGTTAGAAAGATAGTGACAGAGAATAGAACGAGAATGGACAATTCAACCCTAAACTCACACCTTTCCTGCAAATTAAATTTCACAGATGCTGCCCATACTTATGCTCCTTCAAAGGCTGTGCTACTGGCTGCAAAGCATTGCACTTTCAAATACAACAATGAGTAGAGTGTTATGTGTGTGTACATGTGTAAATAAATGAACACTGAAATTCAAGTATTTATTTATTTATATATATATTTAATAAAATTAATAAATATAAATAGCTAGAATTCACTGAAATTCAAATATTTCTTAAATATATGTATATATATATATATATATATATATATATATATATATATATATATATATATATATATATATATATATATATATATATATATATATATATATGAATATATATATATATATATAGGTTGGCAAGTATGCTTTTGAGACGACTGGCTGGATCGAGCTGGGGTGTTTGCGGTGTTATACTCCATACAGCCACCCTTGTAGTGGTCCACTCTGCCGCTGAGTACTGCACATCTGCTTGGTGTCGTAGTACTCCCACTCGTCTCATAGATAAGCCGATTAGCGCCGCTTTGCGTTTAGTGACTGGATGCCTGCGTCCCACACCAACGGACAATCTTTTCATCTTAACAGGTATTCAACCATCTGAGCTTCGTCGCAAGACAGCCACACTGTCTCTAGCACGCCGAGCACTGGCGCCTGGGCTTCATGATCAGCTTCTGTTTCCTCCCCTTAGAGGACACCGGCAGCTTAAATCGAGACACCCATTTGTCCCTGCTGCATTGGAATCGCTAAATGACTTTAACCAGTCCAACGGCAGTGTAGCAAACTGGCCGGACTACAAATGGAACATGGAATGGCGGGTAAACTATTCCGTACTTCATGATTACATCCCTGAGGCCAGTACATCACCACCTGCAATATGCTTTCCCAGGCCTGCTTGGGTCAGGCTTAATCGCCTTTGCACTGGCGCCGGCCTCTTCCGCTCAACTATGTGCAAATGGGGTATGGCTTCATCTGTGGCATGCGAGTGTGGTGCAGAGGAGCAGACTGCAGACCACATCATAACATCCTGTCCCATATACCGCCATCCTAATGGGAATCGTGGTCTGGCAGCTGTTAACGAGAGCTTGGTTAGTTGGCTGTTTAACACTTGCCCAGCTGTATAGTGGTTACACCTCTAATTAACATCTTAATCCAAACGAAGAAGAAGAAGACTGTCGGAAATAACAGTAATCAAATAATAACTATAATAACAGTACAAAATAATAAATATAAACAAAAAGTATAATTAATAAAAAAGAAATGTGTAATATTAATACGAAACCCAAAAACAAATTAAGTTGGCACTTTATGTAAATGGTAAATAAAAACAGAATACAATGATTTGCAAATCCTTTTCAACCTATATTCAACTGAATACACTGAAAAGACAAGATACTTAATGCTGAAAGGTACATACAGGTTTTGGAGCAACGTATGTTGCCATCCAAGCAACGTCTTTTTCATGGACGCCCCTGTTTATTTCGGCAAGACAATGCCAAGCCACATTCTGCACATGTTACAACAGCGTGGCTTCATAGTAAATGAGTGCGGGTAGTAGCCTGTAGTCCAGATCTGTCTCCCATTTGAAAATGTGTGGCACATTTTGAAGCGTAAAATACAACAGGAGTCCGGACTGTTGAACAACTTAAGCTGTACATCAAGCAAGAATGGGAAATAATTCCACATGAAAAGCTTAAAAAATTGGTCTCCTCAGTTCCCAAACGTTTACTGAGTGTTGTTAAAAGGAAAGGCCATGTAACACAGTGGTAAAAATGCCCCCGTGACAACTTTTTTGCATTGTGTTGCTGCCATAAAATTTTAAGTTAATGATTATTTGCACAAAAAAATTAAGTTTCTCAGTTCGAACATGAAATATCTTGTCTTTGCAGTGTATTCAATTGAATATAGGTTGAAAAGGATTTGCAAATCATTGTATTCTGTTTTTATTTACGAATTACACAACGTGCCAACTTCATTGGTTTTGGGTTTTGTATGAGGCAAGATGAACTTTATTGATCCCCCAGGGGAAAATGTTAATCATGTGGGTCATTAACTGTCATTCATGCCTATTTATTCATTTTTAATAATCTGTTTTATGCTGTGCTAATAATTGGAATGCACAAAATTAGATCCCATGGTATAGTGCTGTTATTCTACAATGTTATGTTAGTGTTTTACACTTGCTATATGAAGATACTATGCCTATAGTTTAGTCAACACATACAAGAAGAAGCAATCTCTAATGTTAAATGGTCACTGAATTACAGGAGAACCTGTTGTTTGTTTGCACGAAATGGACTCAACGCTAAGCTAGTGATTGATACCATTATATTCTTCATGAAGTAACTTGCCACTCATATTTAATTCTGTTATTATATCTTACTTTTTTTACTATTTTTTTTTCTTTTTATGCAAGTTGTGACAAAATGTATTTACCAGAGTAATGTCCGTTTATAGTGAGTGAGGAGGCCTGAAACACACGGTTTAGTGGAGCCTTTGGGATTAAATAACTGATGTTTTTAATCACGGATGATTGTAAAACGGTTAATCGTAAAACGGTTAATCGTCGCATTTATACTCCAGACTATTTAGCAAGATGGCCAGCTTTTAGTCCTGCTGATGCGACTCCAAGGAGTGTCGTGCAGGCTTCCACACAGGTTGCCATCTAATAAAATCAGTGTGGTCTTTAACGCACATCGAGTTAGATGCCACGTGAGTGAAACAAGGAGACCATCTGCAGCAGCTGGGAACAAGAATGTTAGCGCTGACTGCCGAGGTGGTCCTGGAGCTCTGTGCCCATTTACAATGGACTTGAGTGTGGGCATGGGCCCATTTACGGGGCTTTAAGACAAGCCGCTATTGCTTTTCTGTCGCCTCAGGCTGTGAAAGTGCTCGATTTTTAAATGTTGATATCGTCATTGATTAACTTTGTTTAAACGTAGCAGTCAAAATCATGATTGTGATTAAAATTCGATCGATTGTGCAGCCCTACACACATCTCATGCCAAATATGCCCTCATTCCGCTTTGTCAGCTGTCCATTCACGAGGGCGAGGAGGAAAACGACAACCGCTATCTCCTGGTGATGAAGGGGGCTCCAGAGAGGATCTTGGACCGCTGCTCCACCATCATGCTGCAGGGCAAGGAGCATCCTATGGATGAGGAGATGAAGGAGGCCTTTCAGAATGCCTACCTGGAACTGGGAGGACTAGGAGAAAGAGTATTGGGTAAGGATGATAAAGTTGCGCCGATTGACCGATATGTGTTTTTCAGGGCCGATACCGATTATTAGGAGTCCAAGAGGCCAATAACCGATAATTGAAGCTGATATTAATTTGCAGCAAAAGTTATTTAAACAACAATACTATATGTCAGTAAACAGATGAACGTCGAACCAGTAGCGACAATGTTTTATGCGGCACTAATGTTGTGGTTAATTTAGCAAGGAAAAACAAAAGAGAATTTTACAAACACCTTTATTACATGTGTCTAAGAGGAGTAATAACATGCGATTTTTCTACATCACAATAACTCGCCATCTACTAGTGATGGGTCCGGCAACACCGATGCATCGGCGCATGCGTCAAGCTCATAGAGCGATACCCTGTGTCGGTGCGCGTATCGCTTTTAGAAAGTCACGTGACCGAACACGAGCTGTTTCGGTCACGTGACCGCTCATGAGCTGTTCTGGTCACGTGACCGCTCATGAGCTGTTCTGGTCACGTGACCGCTCATGAGCTGTTCCGGTCACGTGACCGATACGCGAACTGTATCGCAGTGACGCCTGCGCGCCAAACTGTGTTTATTAGGAAGCGGCGCAATGCGTGTTGTTGACGAACACCGTTAGGGCCGCTTGTTGTCACTGTCACTCAAAGTTGCATTTCAAAATTACACAGAATAAATGTGTTTATTTTGTTTAGAATTCAGATGGGTTTGATTTGGTGCGCGGCATATATTGGCTGTGCGGCGCACGGTGTGCGCAGAGGACGCTTGAGCACTGCGCAATTGCGCAGGCGCGCACCTTAGAGGGAACGTTGCTCACAGGGCACAGAGGAGGCGTCAGTGCGATACAGTTCGCGTATCGGTCACGTGACCAAAGCAGCTCATGATCGGTCACGTGACTTTCTAAAAGCGGTACGCGCACCGACACAGGGTTTCGCTCTATGAGCTCGACGCATGCGCCGATGCATCTGTGTTGCAGGACCCATCACTACTGTTACTAGAGAAGGTACAGGAATGACGGCGTGGCGAAGTTGGTAGAGTGGCCGTGCCAGCCATCGGAGGGTTGCTGGTTACCGGGGTTCAATCCCCACCTTCTACCATCCTAGTCACGATACATGTTCACATTATTTATTGACTGTATCTAAAAAAGATAAAAATGTATTTTTATTTAAATGAAAATATGAAATAATCCTAAATGAAATACAATGACTTGGTTTATATTATTGTATACCGTATTTCCTTGAATAGCCGCAGGGGCGCTAATTAATTTAAAACCTCTTCTCACTCCTGCGGTTACCAAAACCATGCGGAATGAGCAAGCATGCTCTAATTATTTTAAAACCTCTTCTCACTCCGGCGCATACCTTATCATTAAAAACACATTTAATAAAAAAAACGTTATTATGATCTTACCTTTACTTGTAGATGGGTCCATGTGCAGCTGCTTCTGATCAAAGGCAGTCTTTCTCATCTTTCTTCTATTTTAAAAGTCTCTGGAGATATTCCTTTAATTATTACCTCCTGCTTCGATTGAAAGTCCAGTTTAGAAAACGGTTTTATTTTAGATATGTAATCCTCCATGTTAAAAGTGCAAGCAAACAATTGCTGCATGCTTGCTGCTTGTTGTCTTCTTCTGCAGTACCTGTCTCCTGCAGTACTGGTAGTCGCAAGAAGGATCACTAGCGCCCTCTACCACCTGGAGGCGGGAGTCATTTAATGACTCATATTTGACCCGGCGGAAGTGCCAAGCATGCGCTAATTATTTTGCGAAACGAGTTTGACCCGGCTGTAATTCTAGGCAGGCGAATACTATATTCCCGGCGCCAATTCAAGGAAATACGGTATACTAGGTCATAAAATCAGTGTCAGTTGAGTCGGTCAATAGGTTGCCTGTAGGGATTTTTAATGTCCAGCAGATGTCAGTATTTAGTGACACAGTATCGGCACAGTATCAATACAGTTTTGCAATGTGTCGAAACGCTTCATGAGGCCTCATCAACCCATCACTACCATCTACTCAATTTTATAACATTTAAAAGCGGTTTAATACATTGTAAGGTTTCCTTGTGAGGAACCTTAAATTATTGCGAACATTTAAATACAATTCTGGACTCCTTCATGTAGATCATAGTTGAGATATTTTTAAAGCTGGCTGACATCTTTTCTTCCTGGATGTTACAGAAAGTATGAGAATGGTTGACATGCTGCCTGCTCTTCTTTACTTATACACTATATTGCCAAAAGTATTTGGCCACCCATCCAAATGATCAGAATCAGGTGTCCTAATCACTTGGCCCGGCCACAGGTGTATAAAATCAAGCACTTAGGCATGGAGACTGTTTCTACAAACATTTGTGAAAGAATGGGCCGCTCTCAGTGATTTCCAGCATGGAACTGTCATAAGATGCCACCTGGGCAACAAATCCAGTCGTGAAATTTCCTCGCTCGTAAATATTCCAAAGTCAACTGTTGGCTTTATTATAACAAAATGGAAGAGTTTGGGAACAACAGCAACTCAGCCAAGAGGTGGTAAACCATGTAAACCAGGGGTGGGCAATTAATTTTTACCGGGGGCCGCATGAGCAACCCGAGCACTGCTGGAGGGCCACAACCGACAATATTTCAATTAAATTTTGATCAAATTATTTTTGATACACCGTAAAATAAATAATATTTTCATTTAACCTAACTTGTCTTTATTCAAAAGCAGATGGCTTTTGATGGTTTTATTTTTAACACTTTCTTACACAACTCTTCCTGATGTGTAATACCATGCAAAAATTTAAATTTCTGTCACTTTATCCTGCATCCTCTTTGTTGTGAACGTAGTACGCCTGCAAGGTGATTGGCGAAGAATGAGGCAGTGTTGCTGTTGCGGAAATGAGGAGTGAGGATAGACGTGCGTGTAGAAGGAACGAGATAAGTTGAGCTGTGTTAGTATAGGTTGCTCAATAAAAGTTTAAAAAGAGCATCAGACTTGGTGTGCACTTCTTCTGGACGCTACAATTGGAGTAAGAAGCGGGATGAAATGCCTCCCAGTTCGCCTTGCCATCAAACCTGGGAGTCTTCATTGAGGGCGGAATTCTTCCATGCCAAGCAGCGTGCGCTGCACCTGTAGACGCTGCCTCTGTCCTTCCTCCCTTTCTCTCTCGCTTTGCGGCGAGCTCCTCACGTCCTGGATTCACACAGACATCTGCAGTACTGCTGGCACCATAAGTCCCCACTCAATGTCATTTCCCTCCCTTTCCATCTTGACAAAGTCGCCAGGAAACATCGTGGCACGTACCTCCCGATGACGTAGCAGGCTGAGCACACAATTAAGCAGCGCAGTATGCACAAAGATTTACTTCTGACACCAATTGTAGCGTCCAAAAGAAGTGCACATCAAGTCTGATGCTCTTTTTAAACTTTCATTGAGCAACCTATACTAACACAGCTCAACTTATCTCGTTCCTTCTACACGCACGTCTATCCTCACTCCTCATTTCCGCAACAGCAACACTTCCTCCTTCTTCGCCAATCACCTTGCAGGCGTGCTACATTCACAACAAAGAGGATGCAGGATAAAGTGACAGAAATTTAAATTTTTGCATGGTATTACACATCAGGAAGCGTTGTGTAAGAAAGTGATTTGAATAAAGAGCCAACTCTTTTTCTTTACTATGGTGGTCTCGATAACGTGTACCGGTTCTCAAAAAGGGATTTGAGTCAGAGGACTCGGTTCTTTTGTTATCGAACAACCGGGAAAACCGGTTTCGAGTATCATCCCTACCGATATACGTCAAAATGCAAAACATCGGCAGAGCTAATCGGCCCCAGTCAATAATCGGTCGATCTGTATTATTTAGTGGATCTGTATTATTTAGTGAGCGGACCTTATGAATATGTTCTGTTCTGTAAAATCATGCGTCTTCATCTTGCTAGGTTTCTGCCACATGTTCCTGCCAGAAGAATCGTACCCAAAAGGTTTTGCCTTTGACACAGACGACGTCAACTTCCAGACGGACAACCTTTGCTTTGTAGGCCTCATGTCCATGATTGACCCGCCCCGTGCCGCTGTGCCTGATGCTGTGGGCAAATGTCGCTCTGCTGGCATCAAGGTGGGCTCCACGCAAACCTTGACATGTCCTTTGCTTCCATCTGAAGGCTTGTACCTGTTCTTGTCCTCATTTCTGCCTCCTCCCCTCCTCAGGTCATCATGGTGACTGGGGACCATCCAATCACCGCCAAGGCCATCGCTAAGGGCGTGGGCATCATCTCTGAGGGCAACGAGACTGTAGAAGACATCGCCGCACGTCTCAACATCCCCGTGAGCCAGGTCAACCCCAGGTATGAGACAAATATATACTTCATCACATTGAATGAATGAATGAAATCAGTTTATTTCGGTCGTATAATCAACCATTAACCATTTTGTGTGACAGTACAGTACAAATTATACATATATAACAATCATACACATTTACACACAAAAAGAAAAGAAAAGAAAAAGCATGACCGAAAAAGGAATTCATTCAGAAACAGTTTCAAACGTCCTTGTATGCTGTTGTAGGGATGCAAAAGCCTGCGTGATCCACGGGACAGACCTGAAAGAGCTCGACCAGGACCAGATGGACGACATTTTAAAGAATCACACAGAGATAGTCTTTGCCAGAACATCCCCTCAGCAGAAGCTCATCATTGTCGAGGGCTGCCAGAGACAGGTCCATTACAAAATTAACGATAGCGGCCTTGTTTAGGTGCACTTCATAAACTTACCTCCATGTTGTCAGGGTGCCATCGTGGCTGTGACGGGCGATGGAGTCAATGACTCTCCTGCCTTGAAGAAAGCAGACATCGGTGTCGCCATGGGAATCTCTGGCTCAGACGTCTCCAAACAGGCTGCTGACATGATCCTGCTGGATGACAACTTCGCCTCCATTGTCACTGGAGTAGAGGAGGGTGAGGGAGGAGGAGGTTGACTTGAATGACGACTTCAAGCCAACAAAAATATTTGTCATTGCAGGCCGTCTCATCTTTGACAACCTGAAGAAATCCATCGCCTACACACTCACCAGCAACATCCCTGAGATCACCCCCTTCCTGTTCTTCATCATGGTCAACATCCCTCTTCCTCTTGGCACCATCACCATTCTCTGCATCGACCTGGGAACTGACATGGTGAGTCCAGCGCCACTTCATGCAGTACAGTGCATGTTTTTAGAGTGCATACTTTAAAGGCCACCAGGTGGCAATGTGGTACAACTATCTGTCTATCAACAGTGACTGGAAAGGGATGAAGTACACCAGGGCTATTCAACTAATTGATCTTTCTTGAGAAAGCTAAGACCTGGGAGGCTGGACATCTCCTTTCACTAATATTCTTATTTTGAGAGCCAGCATTGTTTGGTTTTGATATATTATTATAGTCAGAGTTACACATTTCAGCCAGAATATAGCTCTCTTGTGCAAAATACAAATGTCCATTAAGAGTGGATGCTGGCCTTTTGGGAGGTTAAAATGTCAATCCAAGGATGTGTTTAATAGGTGATCGACCAATTATTGGTGCCGATATTTGTCATTTTGACATTTATCTGTAACAGTCTTTGTTATTAGTATTAGCTCTTTTTTTTAATTTAGTTTTTAAATGAAATAAATTATTAGTGAAGTCAATAACTGCTGCTCAAGCAGCATCTTTTTTGCCCTGCATGAGATAAGTTCCATTTTTGCTGGGGCCCATTTTTTATTGCTTTTTGTATTAATTTAGGAAGAGAAAAAAAAATCCCCAAATATGTTTTAAAATCTGATTGGGCATTTACTAATCAAGCAATGGGGCATTTACTAATCAAGCAATGCTTGGCTGCATAGGCGGTGCGTGGTCATCAGCTGTGCTGGTGATTCGCTGGAATGAGAGAGAGCTTTAGGCTTTGCCTCTAGGCTTTATCTCCCGGGCACCCGTCTGCTGTCCAATCACAATCTATTAAAGGGAAGAACAATTAGTAAAATGAGACACTGGCAAGGACGTACGTAACAACCAGGGAAAACTTGACAGGTTTTAACTGCATAAAACTGTAAAAGAAGACTATATGTGATAGGAATGTAACGGTATTAGAATCTCACGGTACAATATTATCACGGTATTAGGGCCATGGTATGATATTGTAACCTGACTCTCGCCAGATCCTTGTAGTTCGCTGAGCTCAACACAAGGATCTGGGCTCGAGGGCAATGCAAACTCCTTCAAGATAGCAAAAAATAATGAACCAATCAGGATCGCCGGGCGGGATTTCATAGATGTGACGTTGCGCCGAAGCGACTGTTTGATTCAAACAACAATGGCGGCACGCAGCGAGGAGTCGTGGGCTGACATTGATTCTGCTATTGCAACTGTTTTGTCAAATCCATTGAATGTTAATTCAGTAGTTCAGGAGCTGGGGGAGCAGTAGGTGTCGAGGGATGGGGACACTATTTCGATGGACACCCTGTCCCGTTTATGTGCGACAGACACCTTTGCGCTCTCTGATGTCGCTATCGCCTCTTCAGTTTTTTGCCATCTTTTAAAAGTGGACAGAGAGTCTTCGAGTTTCCCTATCAAGCGAAAGCACGGTAAGCATATTCGACACGGTCTCTCCCGAACATTCAACAATTTTAAACCAAGTTCTGTTAGACGTTCGTCTATGCTTTTTTCGTTGGCAACTCTGTGAAATATTTTATTGCTGTTCCCAATGAAGCCTCATATACGCATATTTTCTTTGCACAAACGACATTGATCGTCTACTGACATTGCTGCGTTGTTTCAGTAAAAGTTATCTAACTTTTCGCTCTGTCGTTATCCAATATGTCGGCTGTTCTGTTTTGGATTTCCCAGCGTTGCTCTCATCAGCGTCACGGATTGATTCCGATGTGAGTGGTTGAAGTAGCACGTCATTCAAGGTAACAGACAAGTGGTTTATCCAATCACATACAATTATTTTTTTACAAGGCCCCGCCTTCTGAAACACATCTCCAATTGAGAAGTCCCAGATCCTTGTGTGGAGCTCAGCGAACTACAAGGATCTGGTGAGAGTCAGGTTAATGATATTGTGGTATATGTAAAAAAAAAAAAAAAGATACTGAAGCAGGGTTAGGGACCCTATGGCTCTAGAGCCAGATGTGGCTCTTTTAAAGACCGCATCTGGCTCTCAGATAAATCTTAGCTGACACTGCTTAACACGATAAGTAATGAATAATTCCTCTGGTAATCACAGTATTAAAAATAACCACGTATCAACCAGACTACAAAGCCATCAGCAAAACCATGCAGCACCAGAAGTCGCATTAATGGTAAGAAGTATTTTATTTATTGATGGTTAGCTTCGGAATAACAATGTTATTAAAAAGAATAAGAGACTTATTATACTCAAAAAATGTTGGTCTTACTTAGAATTGCACGCATTTAGTTGTATTCAGTGTTAAAACATATTATATGGCTCTCACAGGAATACATTTTAAAATATTTGGCTTTCATGGCTCTCTCAGCCAAAAAGGTTCCTGACCCCTGTACTATAGTGTGTAAAATGAAGTGGCAGGGATGTTTAGGATAGTAAACATTCTTTACTGTAAATGCTCAAAGTTCTAATTATATTTATTACTACAAACATGTGCAAATAATCTTGCAGTGACATCTACTGTTTCAAGCAAATATTAAACATTACACATTGATGTCTTTAAATTGACAATGTAAACATCTACTGACGTTTAGCTTAGCTGGCTTCAAATATATTTTCTGGGTGATGGTTTATGAGGTGGCGACTTGTCTCGGGTTTACTCTGCCTACTGCCCCGAGTGCAGCTTATAGACTTCAGCCCCCCGGCGACATCGAGAGAAACACACGGTAGGAAATGGAGTGAGGATTTATCACGTAGCTTTTTCTGTTTACACGTATTTCCTACTATGAACACTTCACTTCCTGCTTACGGCGTTCCATGCCCCCAATTTGTTGCCCCCACGCTGAGCAGAGAATTCCGGGAGATGTAATATATTTTCAGACCCGGCCAATGCTAAAGCGCCAGAAAAAAACTACACTCACCAAGTTTTCGTTTGATATTGTCACACGTCACCACATTATTGTAAAGACTTTGAAACTGCAATACCGCAGTATCTACAATACCGTGACACCCCTAATATGCGATGATTATGACATTATTTGTCTGTGATTTTAGGTGCCGGCCATCTCTCTGGCCTACGAAGCAGCAGAAAGCGACATCATGAAGCGTCAGCCCAGGAACCCGCAGAGGGACAAACTGGTCAACGAGAGACTCATCAGCATCGCCTACGGACAGATCGGTTGGTACCTCATTTGTTTTACTCACTCCATTTCTGTTAGCTTTTTCACTATTAACCCGTTTGTGTATTTAGGTATGATTCAAGCTCTCGGAGGCTTCTTTGCCTATTTTGTCATCATGGCTGAAAATGGCTTCCGGCCCTCTGTGCTAATGGGCATCCGGCTCAACTGGGACGACCGCTCCAACAACGACCTTGAGGACAGCTACGGCCAGCAATGGGTATGAGACAGCGTCCTCGCACAGAAAAACACTTGGAGGCAGAAAATGCGAATGCTCTTCTTCTTCTTCTTCACGTCCCACTCAGACGTACGAGCAGCGCAAGATTGTGGAGTTCACGTGCCACACAGCCTTCTTTGTCAGCATCGTGGTGGTGCAGTGGGCCGACGTCATCATCTGCAAGACCAGACGCAATTCTGTTTTCCAGCAGGGCATGAAGTGAGTCCATGTTTGCTATAATAGGGCTTGAAAGTGTGATGTAGTAAACGCAATGCATTGTGGGTCTTGAGGGCCTCTGAATAGCTTAATTACATGGCTGAATACAAAGCTCTTTGCTAAAGTTTTGTTCTTTTCCTTAACAAGTTCGAAACATGGCGCGAACAAGCTGCATCAATAACTGCCTTAAAGGCCTACTGAAAGCCACTACTACCGACCACGCAGTCTGATAGTTTATACATCAATGAGGAAATCTTAACATTGCAACACATGCCAATACGGCCGGGTTAACTTATTAAGTGCAATTTTAAATTTCCCGCGAAACTTCCGGTTGAAAACGTCTATGTATGATGATGTATGCGCGTGACGTCAATCGTTGAAATGGAAGTATTCGGACACCATTGTATCCAATACAAAAAGCTCTGTTTTCATCGCAAAATTCCACAGTATTCTGGACATCTGTGTTGGTGAATCTTTTGCAATTTGTTTAATGAACAATGAAGACTGCAAAGAAGAAAGCTGTAGGTGGGATCGGTGTATTAGAGGCTGGCTGCAGCAACACAACCAGGAGGACTTTGACTTGGATAGCAGACGCGCTATCCGACGCTGGCCGCCGACCGCATCAATGATCGGGTGAAGTCCTTCATCGCTCCGTCGATCGCTGGAACGCAGGTGAGCAGGGGTGTTGATGAGCAGATGAGGGCTGGCTGGCGTAGGTGGATAGCTAATGTTTTTAGCATAGCTCTGTGAGGTCCCATAGCTAAGTTAGCTTCAATGGCGTCGTTAGCAACAGCATTGTTAAGCTTCGCCAGGCTGGAAAGCATTAACCGTGTAGTTACAGGTCCATGGTTTAATAGTATTGTTGATTTTCTGTCTATCCTTCCAGTCAGGGGTTTATTTCTTTTGTTTCTATCTGCAGTTAAGCCCGATGCTATCACGTTAGCTCCGTAGCTAAAGTGCTTCGCCGATGTATTGTCGTGGAGATAAAAGTCACTGTCGCGTTCTCGACTCTCATTTTCAAGAGGATATAGTATCCGAGGTGGTTTAAAATACAAATCCGTGATCCACAATAGAAAAAGGAGAGTGTGGAATCCAATGAGCCCTTTTACCTAAGTTACGGTCAGAGCGAAAAAAGATACGCCCTGCACTGCACTCTAGTCCTTCACTCTCACGTTCCTCATCCACGAATCTTTCATCCTCGCTCAAATTAATGGGTAATCGTCGCTTTCTCAGTCCGAATCGCTCTCGCTGCTGGTGTAAACAATGGGGAAATGTGAGGAGCCTTTCAACCTGCGACGTCACGCTACTTCCGGTACAGGCAAGTCTTTTTTTATCAGAGACCAAAAGTTGCGAACTTTATCGTCGATGTTCTCTACTAAATCCTTTCAGCAAAAATATGGCAATATTGCGAAATGATCAAGTATGACACATAAAATGGATCTGCTATCCCCGTTTAAATAAAAAAAATTCATTTCAGTAGGCCTTTAATCGTTGTCATGAGCGCTTCAGGAAAAAAAATATTAGGTGGGATTTTTTTCTCATTTCCAGCGTAAAAGAAAAGCCAAGAAAGTCGGGTCAGTGAGCTAATAAAGAGATGGTAAATAGCCTGTATAGTAGCCGTGAGACGATCAAACATGGCTTTTGACACCATCACCTGGTATGTGTTGGTGTGTTCACTGCATTTTCACACTGATAAGTTTGAATCACAGCATGTATTATTCTATTACACTCGTAGAATTTAGTAAGCTGTTAGCATTAGCCCAGCTAGCTGCGAGCTACAAACAATGTACATTGTTTTGGAAAAAAGCATGTTGTCTGCTTACTTGTTTACATGGGTAAACACAAAAATTAATGACTATTCGTTTTGGAGAAGTAGTGCAGTGAACAAAGTATTTAAAAGTAATGAGGGCTTCTTTTATCAGGGAAACCTGCTATTGAGAGAAGGATGGGCTACCTCACTCTATCTCAAACTCATAAGAGATGAAAGCTGTGGATTACACGCAATTTTGTATAATTAATCCGTTGATTAAATGTTAGACATGTTTCTTCAACAATGGCGGCAACTTACTCAAACCTCTTGTCCATTGGACGTGCTCATATGGATGAATTCCACCAATTTTACTTATTTAAAAAAAAGATAGGGATATGGTACAGTTTGTCTCGGCGCAGTCCCTTAATTTGTTTATATTTTCTACATTCCATTTTAATCCAGTTTGTTGCTCTTTTTCACATTGCCGCGGGTACATTACAGCCATGTAAACAAGCTTGGCCAACAAAAATGGCCCCCACAATGCATTGCGAAATCACTTGTCCTTTCAAGCCCTACAAGCAGTTGTCATATTTACAGCAATAATCCAGCCCAGTTCGGGCTGTTTTTAAGGTTCTTATGGAAGTATAGAAAGCAGTTGTGCCCGCATACAACTTGTTCACTTCCGATACGATACCGATATTTGATCTTTGAGCATTGTCCGATACTGATATAAATCTGATACGATACCAGCAGAAATCATAATACATACTTTTTGTAGTGTAGAATTTTGGAAAAAGGCTTGATCAAGTGAGACTACTGAGAGAACAATGGGAGGTATGAACAAGTGGAAATGTAATTTGTTTTTGGTAACATTTAGTGGTCAAAATCATTTTGTAAATGAAGGTCATGTTGCAGACACGTTTGTTACTGAATACTTTCTAATACGGTTCTTCTGCCTTGGAGACTTTGTAGGCCTTCATAAGTAAGTAATATGCAACTGTAGTTATTTGATACTTGTTTGTATTGACAAAACTGCTGTTCTAAATGTGTCCACCGGATGTTGCAACAGCAATTCAAGTGTAACCCACGACATACATGACAGTGGTTAAAGATGACGTGTCAGCTGACTTTAAACGCACTCTGGTTTGGCTGCCGCTACTCCAATCAGCACAGGTGCAAGCAATCAGCTGCTCCTGTTGTGGCTGGCATCAGATAATGGCAGTATCGACCCACAATGGGGACGGCGTGGCGAAGTTGGGACAGTGGCCGTGCCAGCAACCTGAGGGTCCCTGGTTCAATCCCCACCTTCTACCAACCTCGTCACGGCCGTTGTGTCCTTGAGCAAGACACTTCACCCTTGCTCCTGATGGGTCTTGGTTAGGGTGTGTATGTGTGTGTGAATGGGTGAATGTGGAAATAGTGTCAAAGCGCTTTGAGTACCTTGAAGGTAGAAAAGCGCTATACAAGTATAACCCATTTCCAATACCTGCTTTCATTGTAAATTATCCACTCAAACGATAAAATAAGGAAACGGCAAGATGCAAAGACTTAGTCAACTTGACCATCATCTTTGTAGTTAAGTGTTCTGTGCAGTTGGTTAAATGCACAATGTGCGCACCCTGAACTCCATTTTGTTTCTACATTTGTTTGTTCTATTATATTTCATACTTAAATCTATTGGTTAAGTTTGTTGTTATGTACCTTTAATTTGGTTATTGTGATGTCATTTTATTAACTATTTTGTTAACATTATATTTGAAACATTTGAATGATGATAAATTAATGGTGTTGTGGCAGTATGCGGATTTCACCAATGCGGCGGTTTGAAGAAACACTCGATTGCTATTCCAAACGTTTTTAATGAACTGCCAACATGAGAATGTTAAACAGGAAGTGCTTAAAGTTTAATTGCTTTGTAAAAACACTGAGACAAAGTCTTAAGTTCTTGTGCTCTTCATGGTGTTTTTGAAACTGCACCATTTTTTTCCTCAGAATGTTCAACTAACTTGAAGGGTTTTGCCTAGAGATGTCCGATAATGGCTTTTTTGCCGATATCCGATATTCCGATATTGTCCAACTCTTAATTACCGATTCCGATATCAACCGATACCGATATATACAGTCGGGGAATTAATACATTATTATGCCTGATTTAATTGTGATGCCCCGCTGGATGCATTAAACAATGTAACTTTACCATGAATTGATTACGTGGACCCCGACTTAAACAAGTTGAAAAACTTATTCGGGTGTTACCATTTAGTGGTCAATTGTACGGAATATGTACTATACTGTGCAATCTACTAATACAAGTTTCAATCAATCAATCAAAAACAAGGTTTTCCAAAATAAGAGAACAACTTCAACTCCAGTTATGGAAAAAAATGCCAACGTGGCACTGCCATATTTATTATTGAAGTCACAAAGTGCATTATTTTTTTTAACATGCCTCAAAACAGCAGCTTGGAATTTGGGACATGCTCTCCCTGAGATAATCCTAATACCCACTACAACTATGGGAAATACTATACTTTGACTTTCCCAAAGTGCATTATTTTTTTATTTTTTTAAACATACCTCAAAACAACAGCTACAAAAACAATGAAGGCACACAGCTTCAGTCCAGAGTATACTAGAGCATACTTGCCAACCTTGAAACCTCCGAATCCGGGAGATGGGGGGCGGGGGGTTGAGGGGGGCGGGGTTTGGTGGTAGCGGGGGTGTATATTGTAGCGTCCCGGAAGAGTTAGTGCTGCAAGGGGTTCTGGGTATTTGTTCTGTTGTGTTTGTTGTGTTACGGTGCGGATGTTCTCTCGAAATGTGTTTGTCATTCTTGTTTGGTGTGGGTTCACAGTGTGGCGCATATTTGTAACAGTGTTAAAGTTGTGTATTCGTCCACCCTCGGTGTGACCTGTATGGCTGTTGATCAAGTATGCCTTGCATACGCTTATGTGTGTAAAAGCCGCATATATTATGTGACTGGGCTGGCACGCTGTTTGTATGGAGGAAAAGCGGACGTCACGACAGGTTGTAAAGGACGCTAAAGGCAGTGCCTTTAAGGCACGCCCCCAATAATGTTGTCCGGGTGGTAAACGGGAGAATGGTTGCCCCGGGAGATTTTCGGGAGGGGCACTGAAATTCGGGAGTCTCCCGGGAATATTGGGAGGTTGAAACCGATACAGATAATTTCCGATATTACATTTTAAAGCATTTTATCGGACATCTCTAGTTTTGCCAAGAGGATTAGTTGTGATCTGTACATTTTCAGAATGTGCTTGTTCTACTTTTGGCCAAAGTAAGACAAAGAAAACAATCTGAAGTTGCCTTTATTTTTAAGTTTTAATGTCATGATTTTACCAGTCCGGCCCGCATGGGAATAGATTTTCCTCCATGTAGCCTCTGAGAAAATGAGTTTGACACTCACTAGCGGATTATCCACATTTGGTAGAAATGTACACAAAGTGCTTTGCGTGAGTCCGCCATTGTGGTCCAAGTACGGTAGTCAGTAAGTTTCTTCTTTTTCTTTATGCTCTTGTTGTGGGGCAGACTGTCTCGTACATGCACATGCATCCTCCGCCTTTGCCATTCCTAATACAAAGTAGTGTATAGTTCGAACTTATGTCTGTCAGTAGACTCCATATGGAAGCGCTAAAAACTACAACAAAGATGACAGGGAGAAGACGCTGTCAAAGTGGAAACATATAAATAAGGCTGCTCACAAAAGGTGCATCCTGAAGAGAAGGTCAGAAAGCAGCTTGAAGACGTTTTTTTGACCAAAGAACCACCATTACACGTTTTATAGGCCACAAGACAGGGTTTTAAATGTAGAAAAATAATCATATTATGACCGTCTTAAATGGTAAAGTGGGGCCCATTAAGATGGCTGCCATGAACACACGTTGCTCAGCATGGCTGCTACAGCGCGCTGTTGTGTTGTGTTAACTTATAGCTATGGTCCACACATATTTTGTGAGCAAGGTATTAAAATTCCTTATACTATCTTGGACCAAACTCAGAATGGTTACTGGCTTATGAATCCCCAATATAAAGACGTGTTGGCTAAAGATCCCGAATGGACAAGCAAGCTCAATGCAGACTTTGTGTTAATTCTCTTTACATATACAACATTAGGATCTCCAACAATTAATTCCATAATTTGTTTAGAAGATGCACAAATGTCACAAGAATGTTTGTATTTTCATTAAAGCGTCTGGAAAAAGTATGAAAATTAGACATTTCAAATCTGCAGGAACCCTGTTTTATCCAATTGTGCTTTCTACCAGTGGCCACTAGGTGTAAGTAAAGACTTGACTTTCATTCTGGCCAAACATTATTAGATCATGGCTACACATTGGAAATAAATTCTCAATTCACACGAACATGTCATCTAATTTGTAAATATCTGGAGAAAAAAACAAGCCACCATTTTGGACTTGTTCGGTATTGTGTATTTGACATCGTTTTTTTTTTCTCCTGTCATTTTCCTCCAGGAACAAGATTTTGATCTTTGGCCTGTTTGAGGAAACGGCCCTGGCTGCCCTCCTGTCCTACTGCCCTGGCATGGACGTGGCACTGCGCATGTACCCGCTCAAGTAAGTGTTGAATCGCCACTGATCTCCTCGTTCGTCAGCGAGTGCCACGGCTTCACCTTCTCCTCGCCAATTGTCCTCTCTGTGCTCGCTCAGGCCCAGCTGGTGGTTCATTGCCTTCCCGTACAGTTTCCTCATCTTTGTTTACGACGAGATCCGAAAACTCATCCTGCGCCGAAACCCTGGAGGTAACGCACAAACAATAAAATGCCCTCTTTAGTTTGTGCTGACTCTGCTGTCTTCTTCTTCTTCTTTTTCTTGACATCTGCAGGTTGGGTGGAAAAGGAGACGTACTATTAAATTATCAAAGCGTCATAAACGTCTGATCCTCCTCCCCCAGCCTCTCCCTCTCTGTCTGTCCTCTGCCTCCCCTCTCTGACCTCTCACTGGACCTTTCTCAAGCCCCGCCCCCGTCTGGCCTCTCCCGCACTAGAACCAACGGCTAATTGGCACGTGAAGGCCGGCAACCGTCCGTTGTTGTTGTTGTTTACATTCAGACGAGCGCACGTCGGCATGGTAACGAACCAGCGCAGCTATCGACCGCTTAGAGCGCTGTGCCGCTCGACAAGATGTTTACGCTTCCTCTATTCTCTTCTTTAAAAAAAACTAAAAAAACGCCACGATGTCACCAGGACCAACGACAAGGGGAGAGCATGTTGGCTTGGGAAATGCCCCCAACAACATTTTCTCCATCCCTGTACAGCACCTTCCTGCCAGCCGCCGCCATCGTGCCGATACTTGTTGCCATAGCGCCCCAAGCCGCCACCTCCAGTTTCAAAACGAGACCTGACTGTATGCCGGCTACTGCTAATGTACCAGACGGCGAAGGGGGTGGGGCACATTTTTAGTTTTTTTTATGAACAAGTTTTTTTGTTTTTGTTCGTATCCAGCTTCCGAATAACTGCCAACTTTATCCCTCCTTTTTCTATCTGCTCACTGCCAATCTTCTACTGCCACTCCTTTTCTTCGCCCTCCCTATCAACTAATCTCAATCTCTCCCTGGAAAGGTCACTTCCTCCTAACGCCCCCTCCTTGTGTTGTTGTTGTTTTCTAACAGATGACTGTGTGGGTTGTTTTTTTGTATTTTATTTTTTTGAATTTTACATTTGCTTGTGAGTGCGAGAGCCGCTAGGTTTCATTTGAACGTGACAAAGCACACTGCCCCTCCAACGCCATCCCCACCGCGCCCGTCTTATCTGTCCCCGTTTATCAGTTTGTGAACGCCGTGCAACATCCGCCGTCCTCATAGCCCTCTTTATTTCACTTACGTCCCACTCCTTCCCCAGGCTCCGCCCCTTTATTCCTCACCTAACCCCGCCTCCTGTTAACAAGAAAAAAAATGTCAATCTTTCTGTGTCCATGGGAAAAGAGATTTCTCTGCGATTTCATTATTTTCATCAGTGTAAAAGTGCGACACCTTCACTTGTGAAACAGCAGCAAAAAAAAAACACAAAAAAGAAAAACAGAAGAAATTAGATCAAATTGAAAGATTTCTCTTTTTCCACTTAGGTTTCCAGTTTGTTTTTGTGTCATGACAATGGAAATAAACGCTGTGAACAGTTGTCACTGATGCCTCGCGTGTCCCAGCCTCTCTTTCGGCCAACTCATTTACAGTGCCACAACGGTAAAAATGAAACGTGATGATAACCTTAGAACGGGCACTAGCATTCAGTACATTACGGCTCACGCTGTAAGTGGAGAACTACAGAATGGGAGCTGTGTGTAGGCTATGTATGAAGCTACTCACCTCCGAAGTACAGCAGACAATCTGCACAATCTTCATAAACTAATCGATTCCTTAAGTGAGTGATGAGAACCGATTCCCAGTTGTGAGCCGTTTTTTATGCACATACAGATAAAAAGTCAGCAATTGCCCACGCCACTAGAAAATGTGTCATACTTAAAGGTAACTTAGCAGCATTTGGATTCACATTTATTTTGCTGAAATAAAGTCATGACAATT
>NC_084735.1:21776090-21818590 GCF_033978785.1 Entelurus aequoreus | reverse complement strand
CGGGATCTCAAGCTGCGCCGGCTTATGAAGGCTGATCGCTCATCACGGGCAGGTGCGCTGATTGCTGATCGTCTGCAGCCACGCGGAGGCGCGCCCGCAGCAGAGAGCGAATGCTTGTGGGCGTGGCCCGCAGTTACGGGCGCACAGCTGGAGGAGAAGCAGCAAGAGTGTGACCCATAACATCCATCCATCCATCCATTTTCTACCGCTTATTTCCTTCGGGGTCGCGGGGGGCGCTGGAGCCTATCTCAGCTACAATCGGGCGGAAAGCGCGGTACACCCTGGACAAGTCGCCACCTCATCACAGGGCTCATCCATAACAAGTTGTAGAAAATGGATGGATGGAAATACGAATGATGCAACAAGAGAAGTATCCAACACTTGTTTTTTCTTAAAGTAAATCTGTGCAGCAGATATGATCATCTACATCAACATTATGATTTGCCTTGTTCTTGAGTTACGAAAAGTCCGGAAAATGGCCAAAAAAGTTTATATTTGCGCAACTACTTTCGCTTAAATTACGTAACCCAAAAAATGTTAAACGGTCTTGCTTCAATGGCACAATACTGGTCCTTGAGTGTTAGGAGATGTCCCAAAATATAATTGGGAGTCCAAACAAAACCCGAAAATGGCAAAACATTTATATTTTTCCAAAACGTTTTATCTCTAAAATCAATCAATCAATCAATCAATGTTTATTTATATAGCCCTAAATCACAAGTGTCTCAAAGGGCTGTACAAGCCACAACGACATCCTCGGTACAGAGCCCACATACGGGCAAGGAAAACTCACCCCAGTGGGATGTCAATGTGAATGACTGTCATAAAGGGGGATCATTACCCCAAATTTTTAAACTGTTTTTCTTAAACAGCACAATACTGGTCCTGGAGTTGGAGATCCTTATTGGGAGTCCCGACCAAACCCGAAAATGGCAGACAATTAATATATACCCGCCACTTTTCTCGCTCAAATGTCATAAAGAGGGACCCTTATCCAGAAAAAAAACTGTCTCACTTCAACAGCACAATACTTGTTCTGTAGTTGTCGGAGACGTTCCAAATCCTCTTCAGGAGTCCTGAAAAAAAAAATGGCAGAAAATTTATATTTTTCCAACACTTTTTTCTGCTAAAATGTCGTAGTGGCGGGAGGTACCCCTACGCCGGAAATGTACATACTCTGTAATGGACATTTTGTCATGTCATTAAACTGAGTCCATTGCTCTACACATTTTTGCCACATCCACTGTAATGGACATTTCTTCACGTCCATTGTATTGGATATTTTGGCAAAGTCCATTGTGGTGGACATTTGTCCACGTCCTCTGTAATGGACATTCGATGATGTCCACTATTGTGGACACTTTGCCATGTCTATTGTAGTCCACTATAATGGACATTTCTCCTCGTCCATTGTAATGGACATTTGTCCAAGTCCTCTGTAGTGGACATTCGATGATGTCCACTAGTGTATACACTTTGCCATGTCTATTGTAGTCCACTATAATGGACATTTCTCCTCGTCCATTGTAATGGACATTTGTCCAAGTCCTCTGTAGTGGACATTCGATGATGTCCACTAGTGTATACACTTTGCCATGTCTATTGTAGTCCACTATAATGGACATTTCTCCTCGTCCATTGTAATTGACATTTGTCCACTTCCTCTGTAATGGACATTCGATGATGTCCACTATTGTGGACACTTTGCCATGTCTATTGTAGTCCACTATAATGGACATTTCTCCTCGTCCATTGTAATGGACATTTGTCCACGTCCTCTGTAATGGACATTCGATGATGTCCACTATTGTGGACACTTCGCCATGTCTATTGTAGTCCACTATAGGGACATTTTTTCTCGTCCATTGTAATGGACATTTGTCCACGTCCTCTGTAATGGACATTCAATGATGTCCACTAGTGTATACACTTTGCCATGTCTATTGTAGTCCACTGTAATGGACATTTCTCCTCGTCCACTGTAGTGGACATTTGTCCACGTCCTCTGTAATGGACATTGGATTATCTCCACTGTTGTGGACACTTGGCCATGTCTATTGTAGTCCACTCTAATGGACATTTCTCGTCCATTGTAGTGGACATTTGTCCACGTCCTCTGTAATGGACATCCGATGATGTCCACTGTTGTGGACACTTTGCCATGTCTGCTGTAGTCCACTACAATGGACATTTCTCCTCGTCCTCTGTAATGGACATTCGATGATGTCCACGTCCTCTGTAATGGACATACGACGATGTCCACTGTTGTGGACACTTTGCCATGTCTATTGTAGTCCACTGTAATGGACATTTCTCCTCGTCCATTGTAGTGGACATTTGTCCACCTCTTCTGTAATGGACATTAGAGGATCTCCACTGTTGTGGACACTTTGCCATGTCTATTGTAGTCCACTCTAATGGACATTTCTCCTCATCCATTGTAGTGGACATTTGTCCACGTCCTCTGTAATGGACATTCAATGATCTCCACTGTTGTGGACACTTTGCCATGTCTATTGTAGTCCACTGTAATGGACATTTTTTCCTCGTCCATTGTAATGGACATTTGTCCACGTCCTCTGAAATGGACATTCGATGATGTCCACTGTTGTGGACACTTTGCCATGTCTATTGTAGTCCACTGTAATGGACATTTCTCCTCATCCATTGTAGTGGACATTTGTCCACGTCCTCTGTAATGGACATGGGATGATGTCCATTGTAGTGGACTGTCCCACTCGTGACTGGAGTGAGGGTCATGTGAAGCCTTTGCTCACAACCAGACTGATTCAATGGATGGTTCGAGCGCGCAGTTGGACAAGTTTATTTTTCTCAGGAGTGGACAGAAGGTGGCAAAACAAAAGGAGAACATCACCTCACACTGTGGTCAAAAGACAGACTGAAAGGTGTTTACATCATGGCCTGCAGGACAAATGAGTTGGGATTCAACATACACTTCAATTTTAACACTTCACTTACACCCATTATTCTACTAACATATGTAAACAAAACACTGTTACTTTTCCTCTGCAATTAAGTCCATTTGTGCCTTTTTTTTTAATTCCACCCCTGGAGTAAATCCTGAGGTGGTTCAGTCCAATAATAGCTCCCAGGTATGCCTAATTGGTGGCATACAAAAAGGGCCTAAGAGGGCCAGTGATACAAGCATGCATGAACAAGTATTTTTGAATATGTTTTACTTTGCACTGTTTAGCAGAAACTGACCGTTGAAGGTCAAAGTGTCACATGACCTCCCTCCTCTCCAGCGGCTGCAAGGTCAGGCAGACGCGACAGCAAGTAGGTTATTTTTACCTGCAATATGTTGAACCCTAAAACTCTTATATATTTTTTTTATAATTACAGAGCCACAATGGACGTGGCAAAACTCAACTCGTACATGTACCTGGTACATACTTGCCAACCCTCCCGTTTTTAGCGGGAGAATCCCGTTATTCAGCGCCTCTCCCGACAACCTCCCGGCAGAGATTTTCTCCCGACAAACTCCCGGTATTCAGCCGGAGCTGGAGGCCACGCCCCCTCCAGCTCAATGCGGACCTGAGACTGAGTGGGGACAGCCTGTTCTCACGTCCGCTTTCCCACAATATAAACAGCTTGCAAGTTCCAAAACGAATGGAAACAAGAATTTCAGTTCATCCAGGACAGTTCGAAGGGGAAGGTGTCTGTTGCCTGTAAATATGTAGAACAGACTTCTCCATTGAACACGGTGGCCGAAATGATATACTCAGTCATGAACAGAGAAGTTAAACAGGACAATACTGCCATCTAATGGATAGATAATTCAAGTATTTCTTTTATGTAAATAAAATAAATATATATATATAGCTAGAATTCACTGAAAGTCAAGTATTTCATACATATATATATATATATATATATATATACATATATATATATATATATATATATATACATATATATGAAATATATATGAAATACTCGAGTTGGTGAATTCTAGCGGTAAATAACCACGCCCCCCCACCTACCGATATTGGAGGTCTCAAGGTTGGCAAGTATGACCTGGTAGTCCACCCGGACCACAAACTGGAAAGGTCAGAGCAGACTCTTCTTCTCAAAAGGTCAAGTGGGCGTGGCTTCTTCGTAACATCTATTCAGGGGGAGGGGAGAGGTATGACGTCACACTCAGAGGGTGTAGCCTGAACGGGAAATAGGATGTGTACATCATATCTGGTCGCCATTTTAATTGTGTAGTTTTTACTAATAAACCCACCATCTTGGCTGTAGTCCAAAGCCCCCCACCCTACCCCTTCACGCATGCACACACATTGCCTTATTTTTAAGTTTTTTGTTTTTTTTCTGTATTTTTATCAAGTCAGGCCCATTTTTTATTCAATGGTAGAGACAGGTATTATTTTTAAGCCTATTTTAAAGTTGGCCCTGACCACATTGAATAACCAAAGACTTGAGTTAATGTGCGGTCAGAATACACATACCCTATATTTGAAGCCTTTTGGGGCCTATGTGTCAAAGTCAAGGCCCGCAAAGTCCATTGTGGTGGACATTTGCCCACGTCCTCTGCAATGGACATTCGATGATGTCCACTATCGTGGACACTTTGCCATGTCTATTGTAGTTTACTGTAATGGACATTCCTCCTCGTCCACTGTAGTGGACATTTGTCCACGTCCTCTGTAATGTTCATTCGATGATGTCCACTGTTGTGGACACTTGGCCATGTGTATTGTAGTCCACTGTAATGGACATTTCTCCTCGTCCACTGTAGAGGCCATTTCTCCACGTCCTCTTTAATGGACATTTGTCCACGTCCTCAGTAGTGGACATGCAATGATGTCCCCTGTTGAGGACACTTGGCCATGTCTATTGCAGTTCACTGTAATGGACATTTCTCCTCGTCCATTGCAGTGGACATTCGATGATGTCCACTGTTGTGGACACTTTTTTTATGTCTATTGTAGTCCACTGTAATGGACATTTCTCTTTGTCCATTGTAGTGCACATTTGTCCACGTCCTCTGTAATGGACATTCTATGATGTCCACTGTTGAGGACACTTTGCCATGTATTGTAGTCCACTGTAATGGGCATTTCCCCTCGTCCACTGTAGTGGACATTTGTCCACGTCCTCAGTAGTGAATATGCGATGATGTCCCCTGTTGTGGACACTTTTTTTTATGTCTATTCTAGTCCACTGTAATGGACATTTTTCTTTGTCCATTGTAGTGCACATTTTTCCACGTCCTCTGTAATGGACATTCAATGATGTCCACTGTTGAGGACACTTGGCCATGTCTATTGTAGTCCACTCTAATGGACATTTCTCCTCGTCCACTGTAGTGGACATTTGTCCACGTCCTCAGTAGTGGATATGCAATGATATCCACTGTTGTGGACACTTTGCCATGTCTATTGTAGTCCACTATAATGGACATTTCTCGTCGTCCTTTGTAATGGACATTTGTCCACGTCCTCTGTAATGGACATTTGATGATGTCCCCTGTTGAGGACACTTGGCCATGTCTATTGTAGTCCACTGTAATGGACATTTCTCTTTGTCCATTGTAGTGCACATTTGTCCACGTCCTCTGTAATGGACATTCGATGATGTCCACTGTTGAGGACACTTGGCCATGTCTATTGTAGTCCACTGTAATGGACATTTCTCCTCGTCCATTGTAGTGGACAATCGATGATGTCCACTATTGTGGACTCTTTTTTTTATGTCTATTGTAGTCCACTGTAATGGACATTTCTCTTTGTCCATTGTAGTGCACATTTGTCCACGTCCTCTGTAATTGACATTCGATGATGTCCACTGTTGAGGACACTTGACCATGTCTATTGTAGTCCACTCTAATGGACATTTCTCCTCGTCCACTGTAGTGGACATTTGTCCACATCCTCAGTAGTGGATATGCAATGATGTCCACTGTTGTGGACACTTTGCCATGTCTATTGTAGTCTACTATAATGGACATTTCTCCTCGTCCTTTGTAGTGGACATTTGTCCACGTCCTCTATAATGGACATTCGATGATGTCCACTGTTGTAGACACTTTGCCATGTCTATTGTAGTCCACTCTAATGGACATTTCCCCTCGTCCACGGTAGTGGACATTTGTCCACGTCCTCAGTAGTGGATATGTGATGATGTCCCCTGTTGTGGACACTTTGCCATGTCTATTGTAGTCCACTGTAATGGACATTTCTCCGCGTCAATTGTAGTGGACATGTGTCCACGTCCTCTGTAATGGACATTCAATGATGTCCACTGTTGTAGACACTTTGCCATGTCTATTGTAGTCTACTGCAGTGTTTTTCAATCTTTTTTGAGCCGAGGCACATTTTTTCATTGGAAAAAATCCAAAGGCACACCACCAGCAGAAATCATTAAAATATGAAACTCAATATTGACAATAAAAAGTCGTGGGATATGATTTTAAAGCATAACTAAGCATGCAACACTATAGCTCTTGTCTCAAAGTAGGTGTACTGTCACCACCTGTGACATCACACCCTGACTTATTTGGACTTTTTTGCTGTTTTCTTATGTGTAGTGTTTTAGTTCTTGTCTTGCGCTCCTATTTTGGTGGCTTTTCCTGTTTTGTTGGTATTTTCCTGTAGCAGTTTCATGTCTTCCTTTAAGCGATATTCCCAGCACCTGCTTTGTTTTAGCAATCAAGAATATTGCAGTTGTTTGTATCCTTCTTTGTGGGGACATTGTTGATTGTCATGTTCGGATGTACTTTGTGGACGCCGTCTACTCCACACGCTGTAAGTCTTTGCTGTCGTCCAGCATTCTGTTTTTCTTCACTTTGTCGCCAGTTCAGTTGTAGTTTCGTTCTGCATAGCCTTCCCTAAGCTTCAATGCCTTTTTTTTAAGGGCACTCACCTTTTGTTTATTTTTCAAGTTTATTATTCTTCGGTCAATCGTCAACAAAATAAACAAACAGTTGTACATTCATAAATTGAAAATGAAAATGTTGCAGACCGAAAGGGTTTAGGTTGAAGTTGAACACTTATTGCGCCTAACCCTATAAACAATGTCAAGAACAAAATAAACTTCCGAAAATTATCAAATGTCCTTTGTACAACATATTATAAATACACATTATACATAACATAAACGCAGTTCAATTATATACACAGTAAAGGCATGTGAAATATCCTTGTAGACATGTTAAACCTTTGTACCAATTTATATAATATAAACAAACAATTGTACTTCCATTATTATTTATAACCCACATTTAGTATTTGAATTAACATTGATCATAGTATTAACTACTGTGTTGATTCAAGAGTGATATATTTTTTCAAGACATTAGTGTTAAAGTGTTTTTTTAAATTAAGCATTTGCCACCTTTTTACCTGCACACTGCCTCCCACTGTCATCTCAAAAATTGTGATCACGATTAGCTACCTGCTGCCACCTACTGATATGGAAGAGTATTACACGGTTACTCTGCCGACACTCAACAACAACACATCATTTGCAGACTATAATTACTGGTTTGCAAAAAATGTTATACCCCAAATAGGTGAAATTAGATAATCTCCCACGGCACACCAGACTGTATCTCACGGCACACTAGTGTGCCGCGGCACAGTGGTTGAAAAACACTGGTCTACTGTAATGGACTTTTCTGCGCGTCCATTGTAGTGGACATTTGTCCACGTCCTCTGTAATGGACATTCGATGATGTCCACTGTTGTAGACACTTTGCCATGTCTATTGTAGTCTACTGTAATGGACTTTTCTGCGCGTCCATTGTAGTGGACATTTGTCCACGTCCTCTGTAATGGACATTCGATGATGTCCACTGTTGTAGACACTTTGCCATGTCTATTGTAGTCCACTGTAATGGACATTTCTCCGCATCCATTGTAGTGGACATGTGTCCACGTCCTCTGTAATGGACATTCGATGATGTCCACTGTTGTAGACACTTTGCCATGTCTATTGTAGTCTACTGTAATGGACATTTCTCCGCGTGCATTGTAGTGGACATTTTTATTGTAATATTTTCTAGAATGTGTTTGTTCTAGTTTTGGCCAAAGTAAGACAAAGAAAACAATCTGAAGTTGTCTTTTATTTCTTCAGTTTTAATGCCATGATTTAAATAGATTTCCTCCATGCGGCCCCTGAGCTAAACTGAGTTTGACACCGCTGTTTTAGGGTGTATTTTTTAATCTGCTGTAATCTAGAATTATTTACATACTATTTGTTCTTAGTTTATAAACCTTATTTAGCTATAAGCTTAATAACACACCGTAAATATTTGAGTTGACTACTATTTTACAGGATTTTTGTTCCACATCTGCACAGATCAGAATACACAGCCAGTATGAAGCCTTATTTACTGTGTTTTAACTTAAAACTAGTTTACATACTATTTTTCTTATTTTTTTAAACATTATTTTACCCTAAACAAAAACTCAACTCTCTGCGGAATACATACACATAGCCTCACGCGCACACTTAATCAAGATGACGAGGTGTCTCTAATTCCCGATCAAAGAGCATCAAAGGGGAGTGTCGCAGGAAGGAATCGGGGGCCAAATGGCAGTGTTCTACAGATAATAGTTTATTGTATGGTATTCTGCTTTTTACTTGGAAAAACTTCATATAGATTTTATAAATCTTAATCCATTCTTCTTAATGCGGTATCTAATTTGTATTTCTTAATCCACTGTCCACTTTCCTTAGGAAAGCCTAACATTGTCTGTTCTAATCCCCATTCCTCACAAATGTATTTGCATTCACACACACACACAGACACACACACACACACACACGCACACGCACACACACACATACATACATTTATGCAGGCACTTAGGCAGGAAGATCTGAGTCACTTCCACAAAATGTATCATATTTAATTGAAAAGCTGCAATTAAAATGTAATTTCTTGATGTGCAATATTTAAACAAGTGTAAATGTCCACTTTATAGAACTTTTAGACAATCATGCATTCCATTGGTTTTAGCATGGTTCTTCCTAAAGTGAAACTTATTTTGTATGTTAGTATTTTAGAGCCCTTTTTTATTTATTTATTAAGCCCTAACCCTTTACTAAACCTCATTGGGAGTCCCAACAAAACCCAAAAATGGCAGAAAATTTATATTTTTCCAAAACATTTTTTCGCTAAAATGTTGTACCCGACAATTTTTAAAAATGTCTTTCTTAAACGGTAAAATACTGGTCCTGTAGTTGTGAGAGAAGTCCCAAAACCTCATCAGGAGTCCCGACAAAACCCAAAAATGGCAGAAAATGTATACTTTTTTTTTTTTTTTTATTCGCTAAAATGTCGTAGGAGCCCATTTTTATTTATTTATTAAGCCATAACCCTTCACTAAACCTCATTGGGAGTCCTGACAAAACCCAAAAATGGCAGAAAATTTATATTTTTCCAAAACATTTTCCAAAAAACTTCAAATTCCATTCCGTTTTTAATGCGATCTGTCATAACGTTTTTAGCTTTCAATCAGACATTTTTGTGAGGTTTTCTATTAGTGTTCCAAAAAATCAGATATACCGGCCCCCAGACACAATACTTTCTCAAAATTTGGCCCCCAAGTCAAAATAATTGACCAGGCCTGGTTTAGAATAATGAACACGGAAAGTGAATCAAAAAAAAAAAAAAAAAAGGATGTACAATTAAAAATTGATTTTAAAAAAAATATATAAATTTTTATAATTTTATCTGCAAAAAAGATTTATTTTTTTTTCCATAAAAAAAAAAAAATCCAAATGCTGATAAATTGCGACTCATTTTCTATTCCAGTGTTGGGTCGGGCGACATGCACAAACAGAGGGCAATTTTGGACGCACTTTTTTGCATTTGCATAGGAAACGTCTCCCACGTGAACGACTCACAACTGGGAATCAAATCTCATAGGTCACTTAAAAGAGCCGTTGAAAAGACTCGTTTGGTTTGTTAACGTCATATCTCTACTTGACAGGGGTTGCTTGGCCCTTGTAAGTGCGTGCGGGCGTGCGTGCGGTCGGGCGTGCATGCGGTCGGCCGTGCATGCGGTCGGGCGTGCGTGCGGTCGAGCGTGAGTGCGTGCGGGAGGGCGAGCGGGTGGTTGGGCGAGCGGGCGTTTTCGTATGTGCGTGCGTGCGGGTGTGCGGGCGAAGAGCCTTTCCGTAACCACACTGGACAAGTAAGGCCCGTGCGTACGCAGCAGCTTTCACAGTGTACACGCTTTCTGTTTAAACACGCTGTTTCAGGTCGGACACTTTTACCTCACACTGCTGCTAAGCGTGTGTGTGTGTGTCCGTGTGTGTGTGTCCATAGTGTTTCATGAATACTATTACAAGGCTCACAGAGCAAGAGAGTGCCGCTGCCTATATCACACACACACACACACACGCCTTCTGAGCGAGTACATGGGTCACCTCTTCTGTCTTGATTCCTGCTCTTGTTCTACTTAACTACACTTAAACACACACACATGCGTTATTGTCACGTTTAAGCACCAGAAGGTCGCCGTGCGTGACCCTTTGTCTCCGTGGTGACCGCAGCCATCGTCGTGAGTTACCGGCGCCGCATCCCAACAATATCGGGATGATTCCCGCCCATAAAAAGTCTCATCCGGCGGACAAAATGAAGACGCTGTTAAATCCAGGGAGCGATAATGTCTGTTTTAGGGGGCGTGGCGTGATGGGCGAGTGGTCCTTTTGTGGGTCTGAACACATCTAGTGAATTTCTTTCGATTTAAAAAATATATGTACTTTAAATTATTGTGCTATAATCAACGTTATGATTAAGCAAGGGGGGGGGAATAATAAATTACATATCATTCTTAATACTATTTAACTTACTTGAATTACTTTGACCTTACAAGCTAAATTGGTTCTGTGGCAAAGCTCTTAACTCAAAATGCTTGCATCTCAAATCAATGTGGCACATTAAAATTAATTAAAATCAGCTTAATCAGTGCTTTTCACACCATTTTAACGTGTAACATGCATTTTTTAAAAGAAAAAAATAACTTTTAGATGACAAATATTGGATGATAAACAATACAATACAACGAATGTACTACAAACAAGTATGAAGTAGGGTTGTACGGCATACCGGTACTAGTATAGTACCGCGATACTAATGAATCATATTCGGTACTATACCGCCTCTAAAAAGTACCGGTCCCGCCCCACTTTTTATTAACGGGCACGACGGTGCGTCGTCGTCACATCGTGACATTGCTGGTTTTACGAGCAGATGAGCATGTTCGGCAGTGCACGATCACAGAGTACTTACAAGCAGACACAGTGTGTGGACAAAAAAGGGAGAACGGATGCATTTTGTCTTAAAAACTAACTATAAAGGTGAAGTTATAACACTGAAACGCCCTCAGGAAGAGGTGCTTTAAAACATGGCGAGCTAGCTAGCGGCTAAAGTCCATCCGCAGTCTCCCTTTTGTTTGCTTACTTACTGATAAAAGACAAGTTGTCTCGGATGTTCACTATTTTATTTAAGGACAAAATTACAATAAGAAACATGTTTAATGTACCGTAAGATTTTTTTCTAAAATAAAGACAATGACGCAATTTTCTGTGGTCTCCTTTATTTAGAAAAGTATCGAAATAAATTTTTGGTACCGGTACCAAAATATTGGTATCGAGACAACCCTAGTATGAAGTAATGTAGTATTATTTTTACAGCATTTACCTTGGAGTGTAGACTTCTATTGTATCTCCTTTTGGCTGCTTCACACCATCAGCAGCTTATGCATATTTTCATAGAAAAATGTCTGCCGCTTGGATATTATTTGAACATTTGACTCATTCTTCTATGTTTTTGATGATTTCCTTCTTTAATTCAATGACTATCATACCCTTACGGGGTATGAAGTAATGTAGTATTATTTTTTACAGCATTTACCTTGGAGTGTAGACTTCTATTGTATCTTCTTTTGGCTGCTTCACACCATCAGCAGCTTATGCATATTTTCATAGAAAAATGTCTGCCGTTTGGATATTATTTGAACATTTGACTCATTCTGCTATGTTTTTGATGATTTCCCTCTTTAATTCAATGACTATCATACCCTTACGGGGGTTCACTGTGACATTTGTACCTCAAGTTTTTCCTTGCAACTAAAAGCATACCAGTTAGCCAAGGGATAGCTCTTATCTCAAAACACTCTTAAGTTGAGGTACCACGGTATTTGCATACACGGTCCCCGTAATGACCGGCATTAAAAGACAGTAGCGTAGTAGGCCCAAGTATTCATTAAAAACAAGGCAAAGGTTTTATTTAACAAGTAAATGACACATTTTTGGCCACTGTAACATTGCACACGGTTTGAACAGTAACACTGTCTTTCAATATTTTATTGTGTGAATGCCCAATCATCAAGACACATAAGATTCCACACCAAAAAAATCATCTATTTTTATTCCGCCACAAAAGTTTCCATCCGACCGGAACCGACCGGGTATCGTGAGCTCCCCAACAAAACAAACAAATTTCCGGATTACCCAGAATTCTCGGTTTTCCGGGATGTTTTGCCCACTGAAAATGAATGGGCCGATTTTCAAACATGCACAATTCTCAGCCGATTCGAACTGTTCCACCATCCACACTCACCTTGGACAATCAAACTACCAAGTTAAAAAACATTTCCAGGAATTCACGGTTTTCCAAAGCTCTATTTTCACCTCTTCCTGGAAAGTTTTTACAGTCCACATTTTTCGACCGTTTTTTGATCATTCCACCTTCAAAACATTCCTCTTAGTTGGGACAACAAATGCCTATTTTCTTTTCAAAGAAAAAAAAAACGTTCCCGGTTTTCCAGGAATTCCGAAATACCCATTCTCAGTTCAAACTGTTAGTACGTCAACATATTTCGACGGATTCCAAAAATTCCAACACCAACTCATTCATATCATCTAGGACAATTGTGGTATAATCCATATTATAAAAAATTCCCGGTTTTCCAGGAATCCTGAAATACCCATTCTCAATTCAAACTTACTACATCAACATTTTTCAACCGATTCCAAAAATTCCAACACCAACTCATTCATATCATATATGACAATTGTGGTACTTTCTGTATTATAAAAAAAATTCCCGGTTTTCCAGGAATTCCGAAATACCCATTCTCAATTCAAACTTACTACATCAACATTTTTCAACCGATTCCAAAAATTCCAACACCAACTCATTCATATCATATATAACAATTGTGGTATTATCTGTATTATAAAAAAATTCCCTGTTTTCCAGGAATTCCGAAATACCCATTCTCAATTCAAACTGTTACTACGTCAACATTTTTTCACTGATTCCAAAAATTCCAACACCAATTCATTCATATCATCTAGGACAATTGTGGTATTATCCATATTATAAAAAATTCCCGGTTTTCCAGCAATCCTGAAATACCCATTCTCAATTCAAACTTACTACATCAACATTTTTCAACCGATTCCAAAAATTCCAACACCAACTCATTCATATCATCTAGGACAATTGTGGTATTATCTATATTTTTAAAAAAGTTCACGGTTTTCCAGGAATCCTGAAATACCCATTCTCAATTCAAACTTACTACATCAACATTTTTCAACCGAATCCAAAATTTCCAACACCAACTCATTCATATCATTTATGACAATTGTGGTATTATCTGTATTATTAAAAAAATTCCCGGTTTTCCAGGAATTCCGAAATACCCATTCTCAATTCAAACTGTTACTACGTCAACATTTTTCCACTGATTCCAAAAATTCCAACACCAATTCATTCATATCATCTAGGACAATTGTGGTATTATCTATATTATAAAAAAATCCCAGTTTTCCTGGAATTCTGAAATACCCATTCTCAGTTCAAACTGTTACTATGTCAACATTTTTCAACGAATTCCAAAAATTCCAACACCAACTCATTTATATCATCTAGGACAATTGTGGTATTATCTATATTATAAAAAATTCCCGGTTTTCCCGAAATCCCAGGAATTCCGAAATACCCATTCTCAATTCAAACTGTTACTACGTCAACATTTTTCCACTGATTCCAAAAATTCCAATACCAATTAATTCATATCATCTATGACAATTGTGGTATTATCTATATTATAAAAAAAATCCCAGTTTTCCTGGAATTCTGAAATACCCATTCTCAGTTCAAACTGTTACTACATCAACATTTTTCAACAAATTCCAAAAATTCCAACACCAACTCATTTATATCATCTAGGACAATTGTGGTATTATCTATATTATAAAAAATTCCCGGTTTTCCCGAAATCCCAGGAATTCCGAAATACCCATTCTCAATTCAAACTGTTACTACGTCAACATTTTTCCACTGATTCCAAAAATTCCAACACCAATTCATTCATATCATCTAGGATAATTGTGCTAGTATGAATATAGTTGAATGGGCATTATACAATCTACTGAATATCCCACATTTCTCAACGGATTGGAACCGTTACAACATCCACACACTCCACTCACCTTGGACAATCATACTACCAAGTTCGGCTCGGCAGGGAATCGTTAGCTCCCCCCAAAAATAAAAAATTCCAGGAATTCCCCTAAATTCCTAGTTTTCCAAAGCTCTGTTTTCACCTTTTCCTTGAAAGTTTTCGCAGTCCACATTTTTCAACCGTTTTTTTGACCATTCCACCTTCAAAACATTCCTCTAAGTTGGGACAACAAATGCCTATTTTCTTTTCAAAGAAATTCCCGGTTTTCCCAAATTTCAAGGAATTCCAAGATATTCATTCTCAATTCAAACTGTTACTACGTCAACATTTTTCAACCGATTCCAAAAATTCCAACACCAACTCATTCATATCATATATGACAATTGTGGTATTTTCTGTATTATAAAGAAAATTCCCAGTTTTCCAGGAATTCCGAAATACCCATTCTCAATTCAAACTGTTACTACGTCAACATTTTTCAACGGATTCCAAAATTCTTCCATCACCAACTCATTCATATCATCTAGGACGATTGTGGTGTTATCTATATTATAAAAAATTCCCGGTTTTCCAGGAATCCTGAAATACCCATTCTCAATTCAAACTTACTACATCAACATTTTTCAACCGATTCCAAAAATTCCAACACCAACTCATTCATATCATATATGACAATTGTGGTATTTTCTGTATTATAAAAACAATTCCCGGGTTTTCCAGGAATTCCGAAATACCCATTCTCAATTCAAACTGTTACTACATCAACATTTTTCCACTGATTCCAAAAATTCCAATACCAATTCATTCATATCATCTATGACAATTGTGGTATTATCTATATTTTTAAAAAAGTTCCCGGTTTTCCAGGAATCCTGAAATACCCATTCTCAATTCAAACTGTTACTACGTCAACATTTTTCAACCAATTCCAAAAATTCCAACACCAACTCATTCATATCATATATAACAATTGTGGTATTATCTGTATTATAAAAAAATTCCCGGTTTTCCAGGAATTCCAAAATACCCATTCTCAATTCAAACTGTTACTATGTCAACATTTTTTCACTGATTCCAAAAATTCCAACACCAATTCATTCATATCATCTATGACAGTTGTGGTATTATCTATATCATAAAAAAATCCCAATTTTCCTGGAATTCTGAAATACCCATTCTCAGTTCAAACTGTTACTACGTCAACATTTTTCAACGGATTCCAAAAATTCCAACATCAACTCATTCATATCATATATAACAATTGTGGTATTATCTGTATTATAAAAAAAATCCCGGTTTTCCAGGAATTCCGAAATACCCATTCTCAATTCAAACTGTTACTACATCAACATTTTTCAACCGATTCCAAAAATTCCAACACCAACTCATTCATATCATATATAACAATTGTGGTATTATCCGTATTATAAAAAAAAATCCCGGTTTTCCAGGAATTCCGAAATACCCATTCTCAATTCAAACTGTTACTATGTCAACATTTTTTCACTGATTCCAAAAATTCCAACACCAATTCATTCATATCATCTATGACAGTTGTGGTATTATCTATATCATAAAAAAATCCCAATTTTCCTGGAATTCTGAAATACCCATTCTCAGTTCAAACTGTTACTACGTCAACATATTTCAACAGATTCCAAAAATTCCAACATCAACTCATTCATATCATCTAGGACAATTGTGGTATTATCTATATTTTAAAAAAAGTTCCCAGTTTTCCAGGAATCCTGAAATACCCATTTTCAGTTCAAACTGTTACTACGTCAACATTTTTCAACGGATTCCAAAAATTCCAACATCAACTCATTCATATCATCTAGGACAATTGTGGTATTATCTATATTTAAAAAAAAGTTCCCAGTTTTCCAGGAATCCTGAAATACCCATTCTCAGTTCAAACTGTTACTAAGTCAACATTTTTCAACGAATTCCAAAAATTCCAACACCAACTCATTTATATCATCTAGGACAATTGTGGTATTATCTATATTTAAAAACAAGTTCCCGGTTTTCCAGGAATCCTGAAATACCCATTCTCAATTCAAACTGTTACTACGTCAACATTTTTCAACCGATTCCAAAAATTCCAACACCAACTCATTCATATCATATATAACAATTGTGGTATTATCTGTATTATAAAAAAAAAATCCCGGTTTTCCAGGAATTCCAAAATACCCATTCTCAATTCAAACTGTTACTACGTCAACATTTTTCCACTGATTTCAAAAATTCCAACACCAATTCATTCATATCATCTATGACAATTGTGGTATTATCTATATTATAAAAAATTCCCGGTTTTCCCGAAATCCCAGGAATTCCGAAATACCCATTCTCAATTCAAACTGTTACTACGTCAACATTTTTCCACTGATTCCAAAAATTCCAACACCAATTCATTCATATCATCTAGGATAATTGTGCTAGTATGAATATAGTTGAATGGGCATTATACAATCTACTGAATATCCCACATTTCTCAACGGATTGGAACCGTTACAACATCCACACACTCCACTCACCTTGGACAATCATACTACCAAGTTCGGCTCGGCAGGGAATCGTTAGCTCCCCCCAAAAATAAAAAATTCCAGGAATTCCCCTAAATTCCTAGTTTTCCAAAGCTCTGTTTTCACCTTTTCCTTGAAAGTTTTCGCAGTCCACATTTTTCAACCGTTTTTTTGACCATTCCACCTTCAAAACATTCCTCTAAGTTGGGACAACAAATGCCTATTTTCTTTTCAAAGAAATTCCCGGTTTTCCCAAATTTCAAGGAATTCCAAGATATTCATTCTCAATTCAAACTGTTACTACGTCAACATTTTTCAACCGATTCCAAAAATTCCAACACCAACTCATTCATATCATATATGACAATTGTGGTATTTTCTGTATTATAAAGAAAATTCCCAGTTTTCCAGGAATTCCGAAATACCCATTCTCAATTCAAACTGTTACTACGTCAACATTTTTCAACGGATTCCAAAATTCTTCCATCACCAACTCATTCATATCATCTAGGACGATTGTGGTGTTATCTATATTATAAAAAATTCCCGGTTTTCCAGGAATCCTGAAATACCCATTCTCAATTCAAACTTACTACATCAACATTTTTCAACCGATTCCAAAAATTCCAACACCAACTCATTCATATCATATATGACAATTGTGGTATTTTCTGTATTATAAAAACAATTCCCGGGTTTTCCAGGAATTCCGAAATACCCATTCTCAATTCAAACTGTTACTACATCAACATTTTTCCACTGATTCCAAAAATTCCAATACCAATTCATTCATATCATCTATGACAATTGTGGTATTATCTATATTTTTAAAAAAGTTCCCGGTTTTCCAGGAATCCTGAAATACCCATTCTCAATTCAAACTGTTACTACGTCAACATTTTTCAACCAATTCCAAAAATTCCAACACCAACTCATTCATATCATATATAACAATTGTGGTATTATCTGTATTATAAAAAAATTCCCGGTTTTCCAGGAATTCCAAAATACCCATTCTCAATTCAAACTGTTACTATGTCAACATTTTTTCACTGATTCCAAAAATTCCAACACCAATTCATTCATATCATCTATGACAGTTGTGGTATTATCTATATCATAAAAAAATCCCAATTTTCCTGGAATTCTGAAATACCCATTCTCAGTTCAAACTGTTACTACGTCAACATTTTTCAACGGATTCCAAAAATTCCAACATCAACTCATTCATATCATATATAACAATTGTGGTATTATCTGTATTATAAAAAAAAATCCCGGTTTTCCAGGAATTCCGAAATACCCATTCTCAATTCAAACTGTTACTACATCAACATTTTTCAACCGATTCCAAAAATTCCAACACCAACTCATTCATATCATATATAACAATTGTGGTATTATCCGTATTATAAAAAAAAATCCCGGTTTTCCAGGAATTCCGAAATACCCATTCTCAATTCAAACTGTTACTATGTCAACATTTTTTCACTGATTCCAAAAATTCCAACACCAATTCATTCATATCATCTATGACAGTTGTGGTATTATCTATATCATAAAAAAATCCCAATTTTCCTGGAATTCTGAAATACCCATTCTCAGTTCAAACTGTTACTACGTCAACATATTTCAACGGATTCCAAAAATTCCAACATCAACTCATTCATATCATCTAGGACAATTGTGGTATTATCTATATTTTAAAAAAAGTTCCCAGTTTTCCAGGAATCCTGAAATACCCATTTTCAGTTCAAACTGTTACTACGTCAACATTTTTCAACGGATTCCAAAAATTCCAACATCAACTCATTCATATCATCTAGGACAATTGTGGTATTATCTATATTTAAAAAAAAGTTCCCAGTTTTCCAGGAATCCTGAAATACCCATTCTCAGTTCAAACTGTTACTAAGTCAACATTTTTCAACGAATTCCTAAAATTCCAACACCAACTCATTTATATCATCTAGGACAATTGTGGTATTATCTATATTTAAAAACAAGTTCCCGGTTTTCCAGGAATCCTGAAATACCCATTCTCAATTCAAACTGTTACTACGTCAACATTTTTCAACCGATTCCAAAAATTCCAACACCAACTCATTCATATCATATATAACAATTGTGGTATTATCTGTATTATAAAAAAAAAATCCCGGTTTTCCAGGAATTCCAAAATACCCATTCTCAATTCAAACTGTTACTACGTCAACATTTTTCCACTGATTTCAAAAATTCCAACACCAATTCATTCATATCATCTATGACAATTGTGGTATTATCTATATTATAAAAAATTCCCGGTTTTCCCGAAATCCCAGGAATTCCGAAATACCCATTCTCAATTCAAACTGTTACTACGTCAACATTTTTCCACTGATTCCAAAAATTCCAACACCAATTCATTCATATCATCTAGGATAATTGTGCTAGTATGAATATAGTTGAATGGGCATTATACAATCTACTGAATATCCCACATTTCTCAACGGATTGGAACCGTTACAACATCCACACACTCCACTCACCTTGGACAATCATACTACCAAGTTCGGCTCGGCAGGGAATCGTTAGCTCCCCCCAAAAATAAAAAATTCCAGGAATTCCCCTAAATTCCTAGTTTTCCAAAGCTCTGTTTTCACCTTTTCCTTGAAAGTTTTCGCAGTCCACATTTTTCAACCGTTTTTTTGACCATTCCACCTTCAAAACATTCCTCTAAGTTGGGACAACAAATGCCTATTTTCTTTTCAAAGAAATTCCCGGTTTTCCCAAATTTCAAGGAATTCCAAGATATTCATTCTCAATTCAAACTGTTACTACGTCAACATTTTTCAACCGATTCCAAAAATTCCAACACCAACTCATTCATATCATATATGACAATTGTGGTATTTTCTGTATTATAAAGAAAATTCCCAGTTTTCCAGGAATTCCGAAATACCCATTCTCAATTCAAACTGTTACTACGTCAACATTTTTCAACGGATTCCAAAATTCTTCCATCACCAACTCATTCATATCATCTAGGACGATTGTGGTGTTATCTATATTATAAAAAATTCCCGGTTTTCCAGGAATCCTGAAATACCCATTCTCAATTCAAACTTACTACATCAACATTTTTCAACCGATTCCAAAAATTCCAACACCAACTCATTCATATCATATATGACAATTGTGGTATTTTCTGTATTATAAAAACAATTCCCGGGTTTTCCAGGAATTCCGAAATACCCATTCTCAATTCAAACTGTTACTACATCAACATTTTTCCACTGATTCCAAAAATTCCAATACCAATTCATTCATATCATCTATGACAATTGTGGTATTATCTATATTTTTAAAAAAGTTCCCGGTTTTCCAGGAATCCTGAAATACCCATTCTCAATTCAAACTGTTACTACGTCAACATTTTTCAACCAATTCCAAAAATTCCAACACCAACTCATTCATATCATATATAACAATTGTGGTATTATCTGTATTATAAAAAAATTCCCGGTTTTCCAGGAATTCCAAAATACCCATTCTCAATTCAAACTGTTACTATGTCAACATTTTTTCACTGATTCCAAAAATTCCAACACCAATTCATTCATATCATCTATGACAGTTGTGGTATTATCTATATCATAAAAAAATCCCAATTTTCCTGGAATTCTGAAATACCCATTCTCAGTTCAAACTGTTACTACGTCAACATTTTTCAACGGATTCCAAAAATTCCAACATCAACTCATTCATATCATATATAACAATTGTGGTATTATCTGTATTATAAAAAAAAATCCCGGTTTTCCAGGAATTCCGAAATACCCATTCTCAATTCAAACTGTTACTACATCAACATTTTTCAACCGATTCCAAAAATTCCAACACCAACTCATTCATATCATATATAACAATTGTGGTATTATCCGTATTATAAAAAAAAATCCCGGTTTTCCAGGAATTCCGAAATACCCATTCTCAATTCAAACTGTTACTATGTCAACATTTTTTCACTGATTCCAAAAATTCCAACACTAATTCATTCATATCATCTATGACAGTTGTGGTATTATCTATATCATAAAAAAATCCCAATTTTCCTGGAATTCTGAAATACCCATTCTCAGTTCAAACTGTTACTACGTCAACATATTTCAACAGATTCCAAAAATTCCAACATCAACTCATTCATATCATCTAGGACAATTGTGGTATTATCTATATTTTAAAAAAAGTTCCCAGTTTTCCAGGAATCCTGAAATACCCATTTTCAGTTCAAACTGTTACTACGTCAACATTTTTCAACGGATTCCAAAAATTCCAACATCAACTCATTCATATCATCTAGGACAATTGTGGTATTATCTATATTTAAAAAAAAGTTCCCAGTTTTCCAGGAATCCTGAAATACCCATTCTCAGTTCAAACTGTTACTAAGTCAACATTTTTCAACGAATTCCAAAAATTCCAACACCAACTCATTTATATCATCTAGGACAATTGTGGTATTATCTATATTTAAAAACAAGTTCCCGGTTTTCCAGGAATCCTGAAATACCCATTCTCAATTCAAACTGTTACTACGTCAACATTTTTCAACCGATTCCAAAAATTCCAACACCAACTCATTCATATCATATATAACAATTGTGGTATTATCTGTATTATAAAAAAAAAATCCCGGTTTTCCAGGAATTCCAAAATACCCATTCTCAATTCAAACTGTTACTACGTCAACATTTTTCCACTGATTTCAAAAATTCCAACACCAATTCATTCATATCATCTATGACAATTGTGGTATTATCTATATTATAAAAAATTCCCGGTTTTCCCGAAATCCCAGGAATTCCGAAATACCCATTCTCAATTCAAACTGTTACTACGTCAACATTTTTCCACTGATTCCAAAAATTCCAACACCAATTCATTCATATCATCTAGGATAATTGTGCTAGTATGAATATAGTTGAATGGGCATTATACAATCTACTGAATATCCCACATTTCTCAACGGATTGGAACCGTTACAACATCCACACACTCCACTCACCTTGGACAATCATACTACCAAGTTCGGCTCGGCAGGGAATCGTTAGCTCCCCCCAAAAATAAAAAATTCCAGGAATTCCCCTAAATTCCTAGTTTTCCAAAGCTCTGTTTTCACCTTTTCCTTGAAAGTTTTCGCAGTCCACATTTTTCAACCGTTTTTTTGACCATTCCACCTTCAAAACATTCCTCTAAGTTGGGACAACAAATGCCTATTTTCTTTTCAAAGAAATTCCCGGTTTTCCCAAATTTCAAGGAATTCCAAGATATTCATTCTCAATTCAAACTGTTACTACGTCAACATTTTTCAACCGATTCCAAAAATTCCAACACCAACTCATTCATATCATATATGACAATTGTGGTATTTTCTGTATTATAAAGAAAATTCCCAGTTTTCCAGGAATTCCGAAATACCCATTCTCAATTCAAACTGTTACTACGTCAACATTTTTCAACGGATTCCAAAATTCTTCCATCACCAACTCATTCATATCATCTAGGACGATTGTGGTGTTATCTATATTATAAAAAATTCCCGGTTTTCCAGGAATCCTGAAATACCCATTCTCAATTCAAACTTACTACATCAACATTTTTCAACCGATTCCAAAAATTCCAACACCAACTCATTCATATCATATATGACAATTGTGGTATTTTCTGTATTATAAAAACAATTCCCGGGTTTTCCAGGAATTCCGAAATACCCATTCTCAATTCAAACTGTTACTACATCAACATTTTTCCACTGATTCCAAAAATTCCAATACCAATTCATTCATATCATCTATGACAATTGTGGTATTATCTATATTTTTAAAAAAGTTCCCGGTTTTCCAGGAATCCTGAAATACCCATTCTCAATTCAAACTGTTACTACGTCAACATTTTTCAACCAATTCCAAAAATTCCAACACCAACTCATTCATATCATATATAACAATTGTGGTATTATCTGTATTATAAAAAAATTCCCGGTTTTCCAGGAATTCCAAAATACCCATTCTCAATTCAAACTGTTACTATGTCAACATTTTTTCACTGATTCCAAAAATTCCAACACCAATTCATTCATATCATCTATGACAGTTGTGGTATTATCTATATCATAAAAAAATCCCAATTTTCCTGGAATTCTGAAATACCCATTCTCAGTTCAAACTGTTACTACGTCAACATTTTTCAACGGATTCCAAAAATTCCAACATCAACTCATTCATATCATATATAACAATTGTGGTATTATCTGTATTATAAAAAAAAATCCCGGTTTTCCAGGAATTCCGAAATACCCATTCTCAATTCAAACTGTTACTACATCAACATTTTTCAACCGATTCCAAAAATTCCAACACCAACTCATTCATATCATATATAACAATTGTGGTATTATCCGTATTATAAAAAAAAATCCCGGTTTTCCAGGAATTCCGAAATACCCATTCTCAATTCAAACTGTTACTATGTCAACATTTTTTCACTGATTCCAAAAATTCCAACACCAATTCATTCATATCATCTATGACAGTTGTGGTATTATCTATATCATAAAAAAATCCCAATTTTCCTGGAATTCTGAAATACCCATTCTCAGTTCAAACTGTTACTACGTCAACATATTTCAACGGATTCCAAAAATTCCAACATCAACTCATTCATATCATCTAGGACAATTGTGGTATTATCTATATTTTAAAAAAAGTTCCCAGTTTTCCAGGAATCCTGAAATACCCATTTTCAGTTCAAACTGTTACTACGTCAACATTTTTCAACGGATTCCAAAAATTCCAACATCAACTCATTCATATCATCTAGGACAATTGTGGTATTATCTATATTTAAAAAAAAGTTCCCAGTTTTCCAGGAATCCTGAAATACCCATTCTCAGTTCAAACTGTTACTAAGTCAACATTTTTCAACGAATTCCTAAAATTCCAACACCAACTCATTTATATCATCTAGGACAATTGTGGTATTATCTATATTTAAAAACAAGTTCCCGGTTTTCCAGGAATCCTGAAATACCCATTCTCAATTCAAACTGTTACTACGTCAACATTTTTCAACCGATTCCAAAAATTCCAACACCAACTCATTCATATCATATATAACAATTGTGGTATTATCTGTATTATAAAAAAAAAATCCCGGTTTTCCAGGAATTCCAAAATACCCATTCTCAATTCAAACTGTTACTACGTCAACATTTTTCCACTGATTTCAAAAATTCCAACACCAATTCATTCATATCATCTATGACAATTGTGGTATTATCTATATTATAAAAAATTCCCGGTTTTCCCGAAATCCCAGGAATTCCGAAATACCCATTCTCAATTCAAACTGTTACTACGTCAACATTTTTCCACTGATTCCAAAAATTCCAACACCAATTCATTCATATCATCTAGGATAATTGTGCTAGTATGAATATAGTTGAATGGGCATTATACAATCTACTGAATATCCCACATTTCTCAACGGATTGGAACCGTTACAACATCCACACACTCCACTCACCTTGGACAATCATACTACCAAGTTCGGCTCGGCAGGGAATCGTTAGCTCCCCCCAAAAATAAAAAATTCCAGGAATTCCCCTAAATTCCTAGTTTTCCAAAGCTCTGTTTTCACCTTTTCCTTGAAAGTTTTCGCAGTCCACATTTTTCAACCGTTTTTTTGACCATTCCACCTTCAAAACATTCCTCTAAGTTGGGACAACAAATGCCTATTTTCTTTTCAAAGAAATTCCCGGTTTTCCCAAATTTCAAGGAATTCCAAGATATTCATTCTCAATTCAAACTGTTACTACGTCAACATTTTTCAACCGATTCCAAAAATTCCAACACCAACTCATTCATATCATATATGACAATTGTGGTATTTTCTGTATTATAAAGAAAATTCCCAGTTTTCCAGGAATTCCGAAATACCCATTCTCAATTCAAACTGTTACTACGTCAACATTTTTCAACGGATTCCAAAATTCTTCCATCACCAACTCATTCATATCATCTAGGACGATTGTGGTGTTATCTATATTATAAAAAATTCCCGGTTTTCCAGGAATCCTGAAATACCCATTCTCAATTCAAACTTACTACATCAACATTTTTCAACCGATTCCAAAAATTCCAACACCAACTCATTCATATCATATATGACAATTGTGGTATTTTCTGTATTATAAAAACAATTCCCGGGTTTTCCAGGAATTCCGAAATACCCATTCTCAATTCAAACTGTTACTACATCAACATTTTTCCACTGATTCCAAAAATTCCAATACCAATTCATTCATATCATCTATGACAATTGTGGTATTATCTATATTTTTAAAAAAGTTCCCGGTTTTCCAGGAATCCTGAAATACCCATTCTCAATTCAAACTGTTACTACGTCAACATTTTTCAACCAATTCCAAAAATTCCAACACCAACTCATTCATATCATATATAACAATTGTGGTATTATCTGTATTATAAAAAAATTCCCGGTTTTCCAGGAATTCCAAAATACCCATTCTCAATTCAAACTGTTACTATGTCAACATTTTTTCACTGATTCCAAAAATTCCAACACCAATTCATTCATATCATCTATGACAGTTGTGGTATTATCTATATCATAAAAAAATCCCAATTTTCCTGGAATTCTGAAATACCCATTCTCAGTTCAAACTGTTACTACGTCAACATTTTTCAACGGATTCCAAAAATTCCAACATCAACTCATTCATATCATATATAACAATTGTGGTATTATCTGTATTATAAAAAAAAATCCCGGTTTTCCAGGAATTCCGAAATACCCATTCTCAATTCAAACTGTTACTACATCAACATTTTTCAACCGATTCCAAAAATTCCAACACCAACTCATTCATATCATATATAACAATTGTGGTATTATCCGTATTATAAAAAAAAATCCCGGTTTTCCAGGAATTCCGAAATACCCATTCTCAATTCAAACTGTTACTATGTCAACATTTTTTCACTGATTCCAAAAATTCCAACACTAATTCATTCATATCATCTATGACAGTTGTGGTATTATCTATATCATAAAAAAATCCCAATTTTCCTGGAATTCTGAAATACCCATTCTCAGTTCAAACTGTTACTACGTCAACATATTTCAACAGATTCCAAAAATTCCAACATCAACTCATTCATATCATCTAGGACAATTGTGGTATTATCTATATTTTAAAAAAAGTTCCCAGTTTTCCAGGAATCCTGAAATACCCATTTTCAGTTCAAACTGTTACTACGTCAACATTTTTCAACGGATTCCAAAAATTCCAACATCAACTCATTCATATCATCTAGGACAATTGTGGTATTATCTATATTTAAAAAAAAGTTCCCAGTTTTCCAGGAATCCTGAAATACCCATTCTCAGTTCAAACTGTTACTAAGTCAACATTTTTCAACGAATTCCAAAAATTCCAACACCAACTCATTTATATCATCTAGGACAATTGTGGTATTATCTATATTTAAAAACAAGTTCCCGGTTTTCCAGGAATCCTGAAATACCCATTCTCAATTCAAACTGTTACTACGTCAACATTTTTCAACCGATTCCAAAAATTCCAACACCAACTCATTCATATCATATATAACAATTGTGGTATTATCTGTATTATAAAAAAAAAATCCCGGTTTTCCAGGAATTCCAAAATACCCATTCTCAATTCAAACTGTTACTACGTCAACATTTTTCCACTGATTTCAAAAATTCCAACACCAATTCATTCATATCATCTATGACAATTGTGGTATTATCTATATTATAAAAAATTCCCGGTTTTCCCGAAATCCCAGGAATTCCGAAATACCCATTCTCAATTCAAACTGTTACTACGTCAACATTTTTCCACTGATTCCAAAAATTCCAACACCAATTCATTCATATCATCTAGGATAATTGTGCTAGTATGAATATAGTTGAATGGGCATTATACAATCTACTGAATATCCCACATTTCTCAACGGATTGGAACCGTTACAACATCCACACACTCCACTCACCTTGGACAATCATACTACCAAGTTCGGCTCGGCAGGGAATTGTTAGCTCCCCCCAAAAATAAAAAATTCCAGGAATTCCCCTAAATTCCTAGTTTTCCAAAGCTCTGTTTTCACCTTTTCCTTGAAAGTTTTCGCAGTCCACATTTTTCAACCGTTTTTTTGACCATTCCACCTTCAAAACAGTCCTCTAAGTTGGGACAACAAATGCCTATTTTCTTTTCAAAGAAATTCCCGGTTTTCCCAAATTTCAAGGAATTCCAAGATATTCATTCTCAATTCAAACTGTTACTACGTCAACATTTTTCAACCGATTCCAAAAATTCCAACACCAACTCATTCATATCATATATGACAATTGTGGTATTTTCTGTATTATAAAGAAAATTCCCAGTTTTCCAGGAATTCCGAAATACCCATTCTCAATTCAAACTGTTACTACGTCAACATTTTTCAACGGATTCCAAAATTCTTCCATCACCAACTCATTCATATCATCTAGGACGATTGTGGTGTTATCTATTCTATAAAAAATTCCCGGTTTTCCAGGAATCCTGAAATACCCATTCTCAATTCAAACTTACTACATCAACATTTTTCAACCGATTCCAAAAATTCCAACACCAACTCATTCATATCATATATGACAATTGTGGTATTTTCTGTATTATAAAAACAATTCCCGGGTTTTCCAGGAATTCCGAAATACCCATTCTCAATTCAAACTGTTACTACATCAACATTTTTCCACTGATTCCAAAAATTCCAATACCAATTCATTCATATCATCTATGACAATTGTGGTATTATCTATATTTTTAAAAAAGTTCCCGGTTTTCCAGGAATCCTGAAATACCCATTCTCAATTCAAACTGTTACTACGTCAACATTTTTCAACCAATTCCAAAAATTCCAACACCAACTCATTCATATCATATATAACAATTGTGGTATTATCTGTATTATAAAAAAATTCCCGGTTTTCCAGGAATTCCAAAATACCCATTCTCAATTCAAACTGTTACTATGTCAACATTTTTTCACTGATTCCAAAAATTCCAACACCAATTCATTCATATCATCTATGACAGTTGTGGTATTATCTATATCATAAAAAAATCCCAATTTTCCTGGAATTCTGAAATACCCATTCTCAGTTCAAACTGTTACTACGTCAACATTTTTCAACGGATTCCAAAAATTCCAACATCAACTCATTCATATCATATATAACAATTGTGGTATTATCTGTATTATAAAAAAAAATCCCGGTTTTCCAGGAATTCCGAAATACCCATTCTCAATTCAAACTGTTACTACATCAACATTTTTCAACCGATTCCAAAAATTCCAACACCAACTCATTCATATCATATATAACAATTGTGGTATTATCCGTATTATAAAAAAAAATCCCGGTTTTCCAGGAATTCCGAAATACCCATTCTCAATTCAAACTGTTACTATGTCAACATTTTTTCACTGATTCCAAAAATTCCAACACCAATTCATTCATATCATCTATGACAGTTGTGGTATTATCTATATCATAAAAAAATCCCAATTTTCCTGGAATTCTGAAATACCCATTCTCAGTTCAAACTGTTACTACGTCAACATATTTCAACGGATTCCAAAAATTCCAACATCAACTCATTCATATCATCTAGGACAATTGTGGTATTATCTATATTTTAAAAAAAGTTCCCAGTTTTCCAGGAATCCTGAAATACCCATTTTCAGTTCAAACTGTTACTACGTCAACATTTTTCAACGGATTCCAAAAATTCCAACATCAACTCATTCATATCATCTAGGACAATTGTGGTATTATCTATATTTAAAAAAAAGTTCCCAGTTTTCCAGGAATCCTGAAATACCCATTCTCAGTTCAAACTGTTACTAAGTCAACATTTTTCAACGAATTCCTAAAATTCCAACACCAACTCATTTATATCATCTAGGACAATTGTGGTATTATCTATATTTAAAAACAAGTTCCCGGTTTTCCAGGAATCCTGAAATACCCATTCTCAATTCAAACTGTTACTACGTCAACATTTTTCAACCGATTCCAAAAATTCCAACACCAACTCATTCATATCATATATAACAATTGTGGTATTATCTGTATTATAAAAAAAAAATCCCGGTTTTCCAGGAATTCCAAAATACCCATTCTCAATTCAAACTGTTACTACGTCAACATTTTTCCACTGATTTCAAAAATTCCAACACCAATTCATTCATATCATCTATGACAATTGTGGTATTATCTATATTATAAAAAATTCCCGGTTTTCCCGAAATCCCAGGAATTCCGAAATACCCATTCTCAATTCAAACTGTTACTACGTCAACATTTTTCCACTGATTCCAAAAATTCCAACACCAATTCATTCATATCATCTAGGATAATTGTGCTAGTATGAATATAGTTGAATGGGCATTATACAATCTACTGAATATCCCACATTTCTCAACGGATTGGAACCGTTACAACATCCACACACTCCACTCACCTTGGACAATCATACTACCAAGTTCGGCTCGGCAGGGAATCGTTAGCTCCCCCCAAAAATAAAAAATTCCAGGAATTCCCCTAAATTCCTAGTTTTCCAAAGCTCTGTTTTCACCTTTTCCTTGAAAGTTTTCGCAGTCCACATTTTTCAACCGTTTTTTTGACCATTCCACCTTCAAAACATTCCTCTAAGTTGGGACAACAAATGCCTATTTTCTTTTCAAAGAAATTCCCGGTTTTCCCAAATTTCAAGGAATTCCAAGATATTCATTCTCAATTCAAACTGTTACTACGTCAACATTTTTCAACCGATTCCAAAAATTCCAACACCAACTCATTCATATCATATATGACAATTGTGGTATTTTCTGTATTATAAAGAAAATTCCCAGTTTTCCAGGAATTCCGAAATACCCATTCTCAATTCAAACTGTTACTACGTCAACATTTTTCAACGGATTCCAAAATTCTTCCATCACCAACTCATTCATATCATCTAGGACGATTGTGGTGTTATCTATATTATAAAAAATTCCCGGTTTTCCAGGAATCCTGAAATACCCATTCTCAATTCAAACTTACTACATCAACATTTTTCAACCGATTCCAAAAATTCCAACACCAACTCATTCATATCATATATGACAATTGTGGTATTTTCTGTATTATAAAAACAATTCCCGGGTTTTCCAGGAATTCCGAAATACCCATTCTCAATTCAAACTGTTACTACATCAACATTTTTCCACTGATTCCAAAAATTCCAATACCAATTCATTCATATCATCTATGACAATTGTGGTATTATCTATATTTTTAAAAAAGTTCCCGGTTTTCCAGGAATCCTGAAATACCCATTCTCAATTCAAACTGTTACTACGTCAACATTTTTCAACCAATTCCAAAAATTCCAACACCAACTCATTCATATCATATATAACAATTGTGGTATTATCTGTATTATAAAAAAATTCCCGGTTTTCCAGGAATTCCAAAATACCCATTCTCAATTCAAACTGTTACTATGTCAACATTTTTTCACTGATTCCAAAAATTCCAACACCAATTCATTCATATCATCTATGACAGTTGTGGTATTATCTATATCATAAAAAAATCCCAATTTTCCTGGAATTCTGAAATACCCATTCTCAGTTCAAACTGTTACTACGTCAACATTTTTCAACGGATTCCAAAAATTCCAACATCAACTCATTCATATCATATATAACAATTGTGGTATTATCTGTATTATAAAAAAAAATCCCGGTTTTCCAGGAATTCCGAAATACCCATTCTCAATTCAAACTGTTACTACATCAACATTTTTCAACCGATTCCAAAAATTCCAACACCAACTCATTCATATCATATATAACAATTGTGGTATTATCCGTATTATAAAAAAAAATCCCGGTTTTCCAGGAATTCCAAAATACCCATTCTCAATTCAAACTGTTACTATGTCAACATTTTTTCACTGATTCCAAAAATTCCAACACCAATTCATTCATATCATCTATGACAGTTGTGGTATTATCTATATCATAAAAAAATCCCAATTTTCCTGGAATTCTGAAATACCCATTCTCAGTTCAAACTGTTACTACGTCAACATATTTCAACGGATTCCAAAAATTCCAACATCAACTCATTCATATCATCTAGGACAATTGTGGTATTATCTATATTTTAAAAAAAAGTTCCCAGTTTTCCAGGAATCCTGAAATACCCATTTTCAGTTCAAACTGTTACTACGTCAACATTTTTCAACGGATTCCAAAAATTCCAACATCAACTCATTCATATCATCTAGGACAATTGTGGTATTATCTATATTTAAAAAAAAGTTCCCAGTTTTCCAGGAATCCTGAAATACCCATTCTCAGTTCAAACTGTTACTAAGTCAACATTTTTCAACGAATTCCAAAAATTCCAACACCAACTCATTTATATCATCTAGGACAATTGTGGTATTATCTATATTTAAAAACAAGTTCCCGGTTTTCCAGGAATCCTGAAATACCCATTCTCAATTCAAACTGTTACTACGTCAACATTTTTCAACCGATTCCAAAAATTCCAACACCAACTCATTCATATCATATATAACAATTGTGGTATTATCTGTATTATAAAAAAAAAATCCCGGTTTTCCAGGAATTCCAAAATACCCATTCTCAATTCAAACTGTTACTACGTCAACATTTTTCCACTGATTTCAAAAATTCCAACACCAATTCATTCATATCATCTATGACAATTGTGGTATTATCTATATTATAAAAAATTCCCGGTTTTCCCGAAATCCCAGGAATTCCGAAATACCCATTCTCAATTCAAACTGTTACTACGTCAACATTTTTCCACTGATTCCAAAAATTCCAACACCAATTCATTCATATCATCTAGGATAATTGTGCTAGTATGAATATAGTTGAATGGGCATTATACAATCTACTGAATATCCCACATTTCTCAACGGATTGGAACCGTTACAACATCCACACACTCCACTCACCTTGGACAATCATACTACCAAGTTCGGCTCGGCAGGGAATCGTTAGCTCCCCCCAAAAATAAAAAATTCCAGGAATTCCCCTAAATTCCTAGTTTTCCAAAGCTCTGTTTTCACCTTTTCCTTGAAAGTTTTCGCAGTCCACATTTTTCAACCGTTTTTTTGACCATTCCACCTTCAAAACATTCCTCTAAGTTGGGACAACAAATGCCTATTTTCTTTTCAAAGAAATTCCCGGTTTTCCCAAATTTCAAGGAATTCCAAGATATTCATTCTCAATTCAAACTGTTACTACGTCAACATTTTTCAACCGATTCCAAAAATTCCAACACCAACTCATTCATATCATATATGACAATTGTGGTATTTTCTGTATTATAAAGAAAATTCCCAGTTTTCCAGGAATTCCGAAATACCCATTCTCAATTCAAACTGTTACTACGTCAACATTTTTCAACGGATTCCAAAATTCTTCCATCACCAACTCATTCATATCATCTAGGACGATTGTGGTGTTATCTATATTATAAAAAATTCCCGGTTTTCCAGGAATCCTGAAATACCCATTCTCAATTCAAACTTACTACATCAACATTTTTCAACCGATTCCAAAAATTCCAACACCAACTCATTCATATCATATATGACAATTGTGGTATTTTCTGTATTATAAAAACAATTCCCGGGTTTTCCAGGAATTCCGAAATACCCATTCTCAATTCAAACTGTTACTACATCAACATTTTTCCACTGATTCCAAAAATTCCAATACCAATTCATTCATATCATCTATGACAATTGTGGTATTATCTATATTTTTAAAAAAGTTCCCGGTTTTCCAGGAATCCTGAAATACCCATTCTCAATTCAAACTGTTACTACGTCAACATTTTTCAACCAATTCCAAAAATTCCAACACCAACTCATTCATATCATATATAACAATTGTGGTATTATCTGTATTATAAAAAAATTCCCGGTTTTCCAGGAATTCCAAAATACCCATTCTCAATTCAAACTGTTACTATGTCAACATTTTTTCACTGATTCCAAAAATTCCAACACCAATTCATTCATATCATCTATGACAGTTGTGGTATTATCTATATCATAAAAAAATCCCAATTTTCCTGGAATTCTGAAATACCCATTCTCAGTTCAAACTGTTACTACGTCAACATTTTTCAACGGATTCCAAAAATTCCAACATCAACTCATTCATATCATATATAACAATTGTGGTATTATCTGTATTATAAAAAAAAATCCCGGTTTTCCAGGAATTCCGAAATACCCATTCTCAATTCAAACTGTTACTACATCAACATTTTTCAACCGATTCCAAAAATTCCAACACCAACTCATTCATATCATATATAACAATTGTGGTATTATCCGTATTATAAAAAAAAATCCCGGTTTTCCAGGAATTCCAAAATACCCATTCTCAATTCAAACTGTTACTATGTCAACATTTTTTCACTGATTCCAAAAATTCCAACACCAATTCATTCATATCATCTATGACAGTTGTGGTATTATCTATATCATAAAAAAATCCCAATTTTCCTGGAATTCTGAAATACCCATTCTCAGTTCAAACTGTTACTACGTCAACATATTTCAACGGATTCCAAAAATTCCAACATCAACTCATTCATATCATCTAGGACAATTGTGGTATTATCTATATTTAAAAAAAAGTTCCCAGTTTTCCAGGAATCCTGAAATACCCATTTTCAGTTCAAACTGTTACTACGTCAACATTTTTCAACGGATTCCAAAAATTCCAACATCAACTCATTCATATCATCTAGGACAATTGTGGTATTATCTATATTTAAAAAAAAGTTCCCAGTTTTCCAGGAATCCTGAAATACCCATTCTCAGTTCAAACTGTTACTAAGTCAACATTTTTCAACGAATTCCTAAAATTCCAACACCAACTCATTTATATCATCTAGGACAATTGTGGTATTATCTATATTTAAAAACAAGTTCCCGGTTTTCCAGGAATCCTGAAATACCCATTCTCAATTCAAACTGTTACTACGTCAACATTTTTCAACCGATTCCAAAAATTCCAACACCAACTCATTCATATCATATATAACAATTGTGGTATTATCTGTATTATAAAAAAAAAATCCCGGTTTTCCAGGAATTCCAAAATACCCATTCTCAATTCAAACTGTTACTACGTCAACATTTTTCCACTGATTTCAAAAATTCCAACACCAATTCATTCATATCATCTATGACAATTGTGGTATTATCTATATTATAAAAAATTCCCGGTTTTCCCGAAATCCCAGGAATTCCGAAATACCCATTCTCAATTCAAACTGTTACTACGTCAACATTTTTCCACTGATTCCAAAAATTCCAACACCAATTCATTCATATCATCTAGGATAATTGTGCTAGTATGAATATAGTTGAATGGGCATTATACAATCTACTGAATATCCCACATTTCTCAACGGATTGGAACCGTTACAACATCCACACACTCCACTCACCTTGGACAATCATACTACCAAGTTCGGCTCGGCAGGGAATCGTTAGCTCCCCCCAAAAATAAAAAATTCCAGGAATTCCCCTAAATTCCTAGTTTTCCAAAGCTCTGTTTTCACCTTTTCCTTGAAAGTTTTCGCAGTCCACATTTTTCAACCGTTTTTTTGACCATTCCACCTTCAAAACATTCCTCTAAGTTGGGACAACAAATGCCTATTTTCTTTTCAAAGAAATTCCCGGTTTTCCCAAATTTCAAGGAATTCCAAGATATTCATTCTCAATTCAAACTGTTACTACGTCAACATTTTTCAACCGATTCCAAAAATTCCAACACCAACTCATTCATATCATATATGACAATTGTGGTATTTTCTGTATTATAAAGAAAATTCCCAGTTTTCCAGGAATTCCGAAATACCCATTCTCAATTCAAACTGTTACTACGTCAACATTTTTCAACGGATTCCAAAATTCTTCCATCACCAACTCATTCATATCATCTAGGACGATTGTGGTGTTATCTATATTATAAAAAATTCCCGGTTTTCCAGGAATCCTGAAATACCCATTCTCAATTCAAACTTACTACATCAACATTTTTCAACCGATTCCAAAAATTCCAACACCAACTCATTCATATCATATATGACAATTGTGGTATTTTCTGTATTATAAAAACAATTCCCGGGTTTTCCAGGAATTCCGAAATACCCATTCTCAATTCAAACTGTTACTACATCAACATTTTTCCACTGATTCCAAAAATTCCAATACCAATTCATTCATATCATCTATGACAATTGTGGTATTATCTATATTTTTAAAAAAGTTCCCGGTTTTCCAGGAATCCTGAAATACCCATTCTCAATTCAAACTGTTACTACGTCAACATTTTTCAACCAATTCCAAAAATTCCAACACCAACTCATTCATATCATATATAACAATTGTGGTATTATCTGTATTATAAAAAAATTCCCGGTTTTCCAGGAATTCCAAAATACCCATTCTCAATTCAAACTGTTACTATGTCAACATTTTTTCACTGATTCCAAAAATTCCAACACCAATTCATTCATATCATCTATGACAGTTGTGGTATTATCTATATCATAAAAAAATCCCAATTTTCCTGGAATTCTGAAATACCCATTCTCAGTTCAAACTGTTACTACGTCAACATTTTTCAACGGATTCCAAAAATTCCAACATCAACTCATTCATATCATATATAACAATTGTGGTATTATCTGTATTATAAAAAAAAATCCCGGTTTTCCAGGAATTCCGAAATACCCATTCTCAATTCAAACTGTTACTACATCAACATTTTTCAACCGATTCCAAAAATTCCAACACCAACTCATTCATATCATATATAACAATTGTGGTATTATCCGTATTATAAAAAAAAATCCCGGTTTTCCAGGAATTCCGAAATACCCATTCTCAATTCAAACTGTTACTATGTCAACATTTTTTCACTGATTCCAAAAATTCCAACACCAATTCATTCATATCATCTATGACAGTTGTGGTATTATCTATATCATAAAAAAATCCCAATTTTCCTGGAATTCTGAAATACCCATTCTCAGTTCAAACTGTTACTACGTCAACATATTTCAACGGATTCCAAAAATTCCAACATCAACTCATTCATATCATCTAGGACAATTGTGGTATTATCTATATTTTAAAAAAAGTTCCCAGTTTTCCAGGAATCCTGAAATACCCATTTTCAGTTCAAACTGTTACTACGTCAACATTTTTCAACGGATTCCAAAAATTCCAACATCAACTCATTCATATCATCTAGGACAATTGTGGTATTATCTATATTTAAAAAAAAGTTCCCAGTTTTCCAGGAATCCTGAAATACCCATTCTCAGTTCAAACTGTTACTAAGTCAACATTTTTCAACGAATTCCAAAAATTCCAACACCAACTCATTTATATCATCTAGGACAATTGTGGTATTATCTATATTTAAAAACAAGTTCCCGGTTTTCCAGGAATCCTGAAATACCCATTCTCAATTCAAACTGTTACTACGTCAACATTTTTCAACCGATTCCAAAAATTCCAACACCAACTCATTCATATCATATATAACAATTGTGGTATTATCTGTATTATAAAAAAAAAATCCCGGTTTTCCAGGAATTCCAAAATACCCATTCTCAATTCAAACTGTTACTACGTCAACATTTTTCCACTGATTTCAAAAATTCCAACACCAATTCATTCATATCATCTATGACAATTGTGGTATTATCTATATTATAAAAAAATCCCAGTTTTCCTGGAATTCTGAAATACCCATTCTCAGTTCAAACTGTTACTGCGTCAACATTTTTCAACAAATTCCAAAAATTCCAACACCAACTCATTTATATCATCTAGGACAATTGTGGTATCATCTATATTATAAAAAATTCCCGGTTTTCCCGAAATCCCAGGAATTCCGAAATACCCATTCTCAATTCAAACTGTTACTACGTCAACATTTTTCCACTGATTCCAAAAATTCCAACACCAATTCATTCATATCATTTAGGTCAATTGTGCTAGTATGAATATAGTTGAATGGGCATTATACAATCTACTGAATATCCCACATTTCTCAACGGATTGGAACCGTTACAACATCCACACACTCCACTCACCTTGGACAATCATACTACCAAGTTCGGCTCTACAGGAAATCGTTAGCTCCCCCCAAAAATAAAAAATTCCAGGAATTCCCCAAAATTCCCAGTTTTCCAAAGCTCTGTTTTCACCTTTTCCTTGAAAGTTTTCGCAGTCCACATTTTCCAACCGTTTTTTGACCATTTGACCTTCAAAACATTCCTCTAAGTTGGGACAACAAATGCCTATTTTCTTTTCAAACAAATTCCCGGTTTTCCCAAATTTCCAGGAATTCCAAGATACCCATTCTCAATTCAAACTGTTACTACGTCAACATTTTTCCACTGATTCCAAAAATTCCAACACCAACTCATTCATATCATATATGACAATTGTGGTATTATCTATATTATAAAAAAATTCCCGGTTTTCCAGGAATTCCGATATACCCATTCTCAATTCTAACTGTTACTGCGTCAACATTTTTCAACCGATTCCAAAAATTCCAACACCAACCCATTCATATCATCTACGACAATTTTGCCATTATAAATATTTTCAAATATTCCCGGAATGTTCTTTCCATTGAACGGGCATTATACAATCTACTGCATATCCCCCATTTCTCAACCAATTGGAACTGTTCCAACATCCACACACTCCACTCACCTTGGACAAATCAAACTACCACGCTTGGCTCGACAGGGAATCGTTAGCTCCCCCAAAAAATAAAAAATTCCAGGAATTCCCCAAAATTCCCAGTTTTCCAAAGCTCTGTTTTCACCTTTTCATTGAAAGTTTTCGCAGTCCACATTTTTCAACCGTTTTTTTGACCATTCCACCTTCAAAACATTCCTCTTAGTTGGGACAACAAATGCCTATTTTCTTTTCAAACAAATTCCCGGTTTTCCCAAATTTCCAGGAATTCCACTATACCCATTCTCAATTCAAACTGTTACTACGTCAACCTTTTTCAACCGATTCCAAAAATTCCAACACCAACTCATTCATATCATCTAGGACAATTGTGGTATTATCTATATTATAAAAAATTCCCGGTTTTCCAGAAATTCCGAAATACCCATTCTTAATTCTAACTGTTACTGCGTCAACATTTTTCAACCGATTCCAAAAATTCCAACACCAACCCATTCATATCATCTACGACAATTTTGCTATTATGAATATTTTTCAAATATTCCCGGAATGTTCTTTCCATTGAACGGGCATTATACAATCTACTGCAAATCTGACATTTCTCAACCGATTGGAACCGTTCCAACATCCACACACTCCACTCACCCTGGACAATCCAACTACCACATTCGGATCGACAGGGAATCGTGAACTCCCCCAAAAAATAAACATTTCCAGGAATTCCCCAGAATTTCCGGTTTTCTAAAGCTCCGTTTTCACCTTTTCCTGGAAAGATTTCACAGTCCACATTTTTCAACTGTTTTTTGACCATTCCACCTTCAAAACATTCCTCTTAGTTGAGAAAACAAATGCCTATTTTCTTTTCAAACAAATTCCCGGTTTTCCCAAATTCCCAGGAATTTCGAGATACCCATTCTCAATTCAAACTGTTACTACGTCAACATTTTTCAACGGATTCCAACACCAACGCATTAATCTCATATAGGACAATAGTGGTATTATCTATATTATAAAAAATTCCCGGTTTTCCCAAATTTCCAGGAATTCAGAAATACCCATTCTCAGTTCAAACTGTTACTACGTCAACATTTTTCAACCGATCCCAAAAATTCCATCACCAACTCATTCATATCATCTAGGACAATTGTGGTATTATCTATATTATAAAAAATTCCCGGTTATACCGAAATTCCATGAAATACCCATTCTCAATTCAAACTGTTACTACGTCAATATTTTTCTATGGATTCCAAAAATTCCAACACCAACTCATTCATATCATCTAGGACAATCGTGCTAGTATCAATACATTCAAAGAGTCCCGGAATGTTCTCCCCATTGAACGGGCATTATACAATCGACTGCATATCCCACATTTCGCAAACCGATTGGAACCGTTCCAACATCCACACACTCCACTCACCCTGGACATTCAAGCATTTCAGTTCCACTCGCACGTACATAGGGCATTCACGCGCAATTCCTACCGGAATTCCAAATTGTAGTTAAGCGATGCTTTGGCGTACCACAAAATGGAACCCGCGTACCACTAGTGTTACCCGTACCACAGTTTGAAAATACATTTTTCAAGAATACTTGTGTCACTCCTACTGCATTTCTTTCATTCAAAGTCCTTATGTGAGACAAGAACACATCTTTATTTTTTAAATAGTAAAAAAACTGACATTGCAAATAAAGGGAATGTTTTTGGTTCCAAGTTACATTTCTAAGTTGACCAACTTCTCGGCTTATGGCCATAACTTTCTACTACACAGGTGAGCGGAGGGCTTTATAGCCTAGCGTTAACATTTCCAAACTCAGAGGCGATTCAGCATTAGTTCAGTAGCTAGCTCGCTTCTCGCTAGTGGCCGGGGGAGCAGCGTGAGAGTCTCTGTGAGCAAGGTGCTACTCAAAGTAGTTCCTCGGCATTAGCTCTTGCACTAGCACGGTCACCGTAGCTTGGTTCTATGTATTGCTTCACCTCATCCACGGTTTCTGCGCTGTACTTGGTCAGGAAAATGTGCAAGTTCAGCGATTTTCACTTCAAAAACTGTTGGAATCATCCAGATAATCTAATGAGATGATGACATGCAACAATAACACAAGTGTGTTGTCTTTCTTACACAAACAACTCCATTTTAATAGTTTATATTTTTGTAGACACACAACTATTTTGTCTGTGCGTGAAATCCAAAACAACATATAACAAAAACACATTTCCTCCGACACACAATCTTTTCTTCTAAATCGCACGCACACACACCCACACACACACACACACACCCCATCACTCAATCTCTTGCTGATTACACACACACATCTTTCCATCTCGTTCCTTCTATAAAACCTTTTCCTCTCTGGTATAAACACACACACACACACACTCTAACCCTTTTTTTTTGTCCTGCCCCCCACCTCTCCCCAACACACACCCCTTCACCCCCGCCCACCCTCCCCCCAGTAATCTGGCTGGCCCGTGGCCTCCTCTCTCTCGCTCCACTGTTCTGTGTGATAGAATATCGATCGGTTTGCCTCGGCTCGGCGTGAGCGGGAGGGGATTGGGGCGGTGTGTGTGTGTGTTGTAGGGGGCCACGGTGGGGGGTGGGTGTCCGTGGTCAGACGTGCTGCATCCAAGGTTGTTACCACAGCAACGGCAGGATGGGTCAGAGGGTTGCCATGGCGCCTAGGTCATGGGGTCACGGGGAGGGGTCCTGGAGGGCTCACGCGTGTGTTAATAGGTGGAGGAGGGGGGGTGGAGGAGGTATCACACAGAGGTGCACCGTTCAGTTCTATTGGACTTGGTATAATAAATGTGGACAATAACATCATATTTCATATTAACCTGTACAAAATACTATGCCATAATACACTAGCTAAATACATAATCAAAATTATTATTATATTTGATAATATTAACCTGTACAAAATACTGATTTATTCACTAAACAATAATACAGTACCCAAATAATATATATGATATAAAATCAAAATGATTATATTTCATAGTATTAACCTGTACAAAATATTACGCAATAATACAGTAGCTAAATGCATAATGAAAAGTATTATATTTCATAATATTAACCTGTACAAAATACTGATATATGCACTAAATAATACAGTACCTACATATTATATATGATATAACATCAAAATTATTATATTTCATAAAATTAATCCGTACAAAATACTGATTTATGCACTAAACAATAATACAGTACCTAAATATTATATATGATATAACATCTAAATTATTATATTTCATAATATTAACCTGTACAAAATACTATGCAATTAAACAGTAGCTAAATGCATAATCAAAAGTAATATATTTCTTGATATTAATATGTACAAAATACTGATATCTGCACTAAATAATACAGTACCTAAATGTTGTATATGATATAAAAATCTAAATTATTATATTTCATATTAATCTGTACAAAATACTGATGTATGCACTAAATAATACAGTACCTAAATATTATATATGATATAACATCTAAATTATTATATTTCATAATATTAACCTGTACAAAATACTATGCAATTAAACAGTAGCTAAATGCATAATCAAAAGTAATATATTTCATAATATTAATCTGTACAAAATACTGATATATGCACTAAATAATACAGTACCTAAATGTTGTATATGATATAAAAATCTAAATTATTATATTTCATATTAATCTGTACAAAATACTGATGTATGCACTAAATAATACAGTACCTAAATATTATATATGATATAAAATCTAATTATATTTCATAATATTAATCTGTACAAAATACTATGCAATAATACAGTAGCTAAATACATAATCAAAAGTATTACATTTCATAATATTAACCTATACAAAATACTGATGTATGCACTAAATAATACAGTTCCTAAATATTATATATGATATAAAATCAAAATATAGTTATATTTCATAATATTAACCTGTACAAAATACTATGCAATAATACAGTAGCTAAATACATAATCAAAAGTATTACATTTCATAATATTAACCTGTACAAAATACTGATATATGCACTAAACAATACAGCTCCTAAATATTATATACGATATAAAATGAAAATTATTATATTTCATAATTTTAATCTGTACAAAATACTGATTTATGCACTAAACAATAAAACAGTACTTATATATTATATTCTAAATAATCAAAAGTATTATTTCATAATATTAACCTATACATTTACTGATTATTGCAGGAAACAATAATACAGTACTGATATAAAAATCTTTAAATTATTATATTTCATATTAATCTGTACAAAATACTGATATATGCACTAAATAATACAGTACCTACATATTATATATGATATGAAAATCAAAATTATTATAATTCATATTAACCTGTACAAAATACTGTGTAAAACTAAACAATAATACAGTAGGTATATATCATATATGATACATAATCAAAATTGTTACATATGATATTGTTAACCTGTACAAAATACTGTTCAATGCACTAAACAATAATACAGCAGGTATATATCACATATGATACATAATCAAAATCATTGTTCCATTTGATATTGTTAACCTGTACAAAA
>NC_084735.1:21746090-21771090 GCF_033978785.1 Entelurus aequoreus | reverse complement strand
CAGTCAAAAAAGTCCTCCCATTTTCCATATGTGTTGTATGGGGCAGCCTTTAAAGATTTCTTTATTAAATAAAAATTATATATTTTTCTATTTATTTTAGTTCCTTTTTGCCAACTAGAATTTCTTATTAGAGGTTTACAAACTAATAATTTAGTAGTTCCATAATTAATTATTTGTTTCCATCTTTTCCCAATTACTCCAGTTAGTTGATAAAATGAAAAGCTTGAGCAAGCATCACCATACATAGTTCTAAATTCATCATACTTCATAATTTTACCATTCTCATTGATAATATCATTGACAAAAATGATTCCTCTTTCAAATATTTCCATCTATTACAATATTAGAGTTCATCCATATTATCTGCTGCAAAATATCGTCTCTTTTTTCTGGCACATAAAATTGAAAACACCACCATGAGTGGATTGTTTCCTTTAGGAACCCCGCCATGTTTCCCAGCAGACTCTCTACATAAGAAAAATGGGAGGGGATCACTTGTAAAAAAGGATACAATTTCTTTTGATACAGTACATGTTTTTGGTCCAACAGGACATTTGTGTACCACTCAATGTTTAAATACATCTTTGGAACAATTGATGCTTTCAAAGACAGCCACATAGCTTCAAGGTCGAGAAGTTTCAGGCCCCATATTCATACTCTTTGTACAAAACCTTTCTTTTAATCTTTTCTGGTTTGCCGTTCCAGACAAAATCGAAGACCCTCCGCTCATAAATCTTAAAAAAGTTTTGTGATGGAGCTGGTAATGACAAAAACAACTAAATAAATTGAGGAATAATTAACAAGTTGGCAATAGACATTTTACCATACAAGGTTAAGGATTTCCCTTTCCATAATTGCATAATTTTGTCCAGCTTTCTTAGTCGATTATCATAATTTACTGGGCCTAGATCTTCCAGATTTTCTGGGACAACAACACCAAGTATGTTAACTGGTCCATCTGTCCACAAAACAGGCACTTTGCATTCCATTCGAAAGGACATTCCCTTTAGATTTCCGATCCTTAACATTTTACATTTATCATAATTAAGCTTAAGGCCAGATTGCTGTGAAAATATGTCCAAAAGATTAAAAAGGTTCCGCAAACAATGAGGAAAAATCTTATCTTTGTGAATCAGCCTTTTCTGACATGAACTTCATCAAGAACAAACACAGAACACGCCTCACTGATGCACATCTGCAAGACTCACTCAGAGTTGCAGTGTCAAGTTACACACCAGAGTACAACACACTAGTTAACAGCATGCAATGCCAGGCTTCCTACTAACTGACAAAGAAACAGATAACAGATTTGGTGTCCAGTTCAAAGTGTGACATGATTTAAAAATTTGAGAGTTTACTTTTGTATTTTACATGAGTTATTATTTGTACAAACATGGTGCAAAGTAATTCATGATTTGTTAAAAAATGTTAGTGGCTAGCTAGTTAAAATGGGATATTGTGATTTCACAAGACTGTCTTAGAAGTGATCATTTGAAAATGTTCAATTTGAAAAATGTGCACTTGGAGAAAATATAAAAATAAAGTGTTGCATGTTAATATTTATCTGTTTCTATATATATTTATTGTGAGAAATCATTAAGATGATCAGTGTTTCCACAAAGATAAATATCATTAATTATTAATAATAACAGAGTTAAAGGTAAATTGAGCAAATTGGCTATTTCTGGCAATTTATTTAAGTGTGTATCAAACTGGTAGCCCTTCGCATTAATCAGCACCCAAGAAGTAGCTCTTGGTTTCAAAAAGGTTGGTGACCCCTGCCCTAAGAGATGGCCAAGGTCTTGCCCAGAACAGTACAGACTTGTATCATCAGCAAAGAGAATACAGTTGAGTTTTTTAAAGATTTTACAGATATCATTAATGTACAATAAAAACAATTTTGGTCCCAATACAGAACCTTGGGGTACTCCATGTGTTATAATCTTTTTATCTGAATCTACATTATTCATATGCACATACTGTTCTCTGCCACCAAGATAACTTTTCAACCAATCATGAGCAAGACCTCTAAAACCATACCTCTGCATTTTGTATAAAAGCAATGTATGATCGATGGTGTCAAAGGCCTTGCTCAGGTCAATAAAAACGCCAACAACAAACTCCCTCTTATCAATTGCAGTGGTTACCTCCTCAACTAGTTCCATCACTGCCATCGAAGAGGACCTGTTTGGTCGAAAGCCGTATTGGTGTTCACTTAGCAAGTGATGCTTGTCAATAAAACTGTCTAATCTTGACACAAATAATTTTTCAAGGATTTTTGAAAATTGTGAGAGTATAGAAATAGGCCTATAGTTGGTGAACTGATGCTTATCTCCACTTTTGAAGATGGGAATAACTTTTGCCGTGTTCATTTTCTTTGGGAAAACACCTTTTATAAAAGAAATATTACATACATAAGTGAAGGGAACAGCTATAAAATCAACAATTTCCCTGATCAGAGAAAAGTCCAAGTCACAGCAGTCTGTTGACTTCTTGTTTTCTTGAGAATTTACAATTTCTGTAATTTCACTTTCATGGACGGGGGAAATAAAAAACGATTCTAAGTTGCTTTGAATGGTATGTTCATTAAATTTGACACTGTTTTCGGGTTGTACAATTTCATTTGCTAAATTAGGTCCAACATTCACAAAGAAAGTGTTAAAAGCATCCGTTATTTCCTTAGAGTCATTTATAGTTTGATTATTTTCTATGAAATATATATATACACACACACACATTTATATATATAAATACACACATATATATATATATATATATATATATATATATATATATATATATATATATATATATATATATATATATATATATATATATATATATATATATATATATATATATATATATATATATATATATATATACACACACACATATGTGTGTATTTATTTATAAATATATATAATATTTATATATATGTACAGTATATATATATATATATATATATATATATATATATATATATATATACAGTATATATATATATATATATATATATATATATATACACACACACACATATGTATTATGCAATTTTATTGTCAGAATGTCATAGTGGTGCATTTTTAAAATGTCCGTCCTTTATTTGCTCATTACAGTAATATTTAAAGTCCCATCCGGGTGTATTTTGAAAGGAAATTTACCAACGAGGGTTTCCTCACTCATCCTCGCACTGACCTGATCACTGACCGAATAACAACCCATGCTGCCTTTCAGGTAACCATCCGCCGTTAAGATACTGCAGCATGTCGGGACAAAATAAATTGTTTGATTAATCACGATTAATGCGATACTTTTTATTTTTATTTTTTTATATTAACCACACCAGTTAACATTGTCTGCCATTATTTATGATCATATTGTATTATGTTGTATTGTAATCGTTGATATTAACAGTCAATTTAAAGGTTCAGGGAACTTTACTGTCATGTATCCCAATGAATACTATAAATAACAATTTCAATAGAATAGATTATAAATAAAAAAAATAGAATAGATGTAAATTGATCTATGGACTATTGATTTAAATCTTTATTCTTTTTCTTTTACTGTAACCTGTATATGATAAACACAGGATGAGGTGAACAAACTAGCTGTGCTTCTTCCTACTCCTTTTCAGATATGTTGAATTGTGTAATTTTTTTATATGTGATGTATCCATGTTTGAAATAAACTAAATCATCTGAATTTTATAATGTTTTTTGCAGGTGTACCCTATTGTTTTAATGATAGATTTTATTGACATTTAAAAGTTTCCAAAATGCAAATATTTCCTTGCGCCTAATTAAAAAATGTTGAAGCCCAGCCTAATCACAGGGTACTCAATCGATCACAGACTCATTTTTTAATCCTCAGAAACTAAATGCTTGTATTCTTATTATTTAAATGTGCTGGTATCATGCGGTGTAAGTATAATTGCTGCTGACTGAACAATTCATTCAAAGTGAAGCTAACGAGCTTATTGATCTGCAGATCGATGACAACACTCTTTAATAGCTAATGATGACAAATCAATTAAAAGGCCGAAGGGGGAGGGCCACAGGGGTTATAATTCTGCTGGTGATGTCATTCTTTTTTCATTACCTGTGTTTCACCTGAATGCAGATAGCGCACCTTCTTGGGGAAAAAAAAATATTTTGTCTATTTTTTTTTTTTTTTAAACTGCATTTTTATTGTAGTAAAAAAAGCAACCTTTAATTGCTTACATGGTGTCATATTTATGTTTTAACAAAAACAATTCCTTTTTCTGTGACATTTTTCATTTGTAATACAAAAAGAAATAGACGATTATCAATTAACAAAAACAATGAATATATATCTATTAAGTCTTTTTTTTACCCCTAAAATTGCACCACATGATCAAATAATCATGATATTTTATTTTCTGAGTATAACCAACAAAATAAATGCACATTTGTATATGACTATTATATTTAATTTGAATGAAAACATACAGACACGGCCTATAACACACAGAACTGAAATACATGCAAAATGATGAAAATACAATTTTCAAGTAAAGGCCTACAATAAAGTATTAATATTAATTGTGTTTATAATCAAAACAATAGATGAAAAAGAAGCATGCAGGCCAAAATGTTGCGTCTGCAGCGCTGACATGATGAGTGTCTTTTAATTAGAGCCGATTGCTTTTGGCCATCACTTTTTTGTGGCATCTGACACCGACCCCCGGGTCAAAGGTCAGCTGGCCGCTCTGCTGTTACCACTTCTCATCTCAAGCCCCGCCCACGCCGTCCCCAAAACCCTCTTAAGCCCCCCGGGGATGACCAGGTGAACCCTTTTTTAATCACACCCTGCTAAGGAAAAGTAGACTCTTTCATACTTGGTGTGTGGTTGCCTGGCAACGACATCTTTACCACACACAAATATTATACCGCAAATTGTGGTATGATGCAATACCACGTAAAAACAGGGCCAGTATTACCGACACTTTTTCATGATCGGTAAATGATTTTGGCTTGAACACAGATTTTAGGCCAATAATCAACTTGTAAAAAATGTTGACAATTTAAAAAATACCATAGTATGATATATAAAATAAAAATAATACACATATTCCCTTTCATTAATACAATTGTTCAATTACATACAATTGTTTAATCCTTTGATCTTTTTTAAATTACCCCCAAGTTTCTTATGTCCAAAAACGAATAGTTTGTGAACAATAGGAAAATACTGTATATAGACATAACAATAACAAAAGGGACAAGCGGTAGAAAATGGATGGATGGCTGGAAGAACAAACACACACGCACATTTTTTAAAAATACACAAAAGAGAATTGAAAAATATCATTTTGTAACGCAAGTATCGATCCAACACTGGCACTGCCTCTGTGACTATTTCATCGATATTTGGAAGGTGTGGATCAGAAAATAATTGAACTTTTGGAAATTTGGTGGAAATTATCCTGAAATATTGACTGTAATTTTATTTTTGTTGTTGTAAATAATCTCCATGCTTTGACAGCGACATCACTAGTTTCAATTTCCCCTCACCTAAATAAAAAAAACAACCTTTGTAGCACAGACGCATTTTAACAACACGGAAAAAATTAGTAAGAATAAAAAATATCTACTGATGTATGTATATATATCTAGATATATAAAGTACAAATAAAACTAAAATAAAAAATTATATATATATATATATATATATATATATATATATATATATATATATATATATATATATATATATATATATATATATATATATATATATATATATAAATTACGTTGTTTTTTTTAACTTTTAGTAATTTTCTCGTCCAGTCACCAGTCGGATGGGCAATTGTTGATGCTGAATGTGCATTAAAAAGAAACCGGCGCCCAAACGAACGGCTCGCAACTAAGAATCGCTTCTCGTCGTTCACTCAAACGAGCCGTTCAAAAGACTCGACTCGTTCGGTAACGTCCCATCTCTATTGTACGCACGACACCATGGACGCCGTTAGCTAGCTTAACTGTTTTGTCTACGGTCAAAAAAGTTACACATTTTGCGCCCCCAAAACTGTCTAGACAACTTCTTTGGTGTTTTGAGAACACAAAACAAAGCTGAGGTTAGCTGTGGAAAACGAAACTAAATCGAAATGAGAAGGTTCGTCGCAGCTAATGTAAGTATGTTTAAATGTCAGTTAAAGCTAGGGTTTAAATGGTGCGTTCCAGTTGTACTGAGAAGTCGGAATTTCCGGCCTCCTAGCCGGAAGTTTTGACTGGAACGGTCGGGAAAAGACGTAAGTGTAAAAAAAAAAGAAGTAATTTTCCTCTCAAGAATGAGATAGTGTTTTTAAAAACATCTTATATGACATGAACGCATGTGTACAGTAAGGAGTTTATCATTCCCAGTGATCACTGTGTGTTTGTGTGTACAAACACATTTTACACTTGTGATTGTGTTTGCTTGTTGTTGGTGTGTGAAGCTGCATGCAGGTTGTTTAATAGCATCTCCTCCGTGGCTAATAAGGATCAGGAGTGTCCTCCGGCTGATAAGAGACAAGCTCTCCTGCTGATGCTGATGCTGATGCTGCGCCCTCCATCCTCATCACCACTGTGGTCCCCAGCAACCAAAAAATCAAATAACAGCTGTAAGTATTATGTTTTTATTTTTTTGTTGCACAATCACAAAAGAAACACCTCCATTGTCGTTACTGTAAATGTTATATTTAAAAGTAGAAGAAGAAAAAAAACCTCATTCATCCCCGACAATAATGTCCATGTTTGACTTGTGTCCATGGATGAATAACAGAGCAGGGAAACTACACTAACTCCTCCTGGATTGATTTCCAATAATCTGACCGTCGTCTTGTCTGACGCTGGTGATGTTGGCCGCCCCCCGCCCGCCCCTACTCACATCGTGTCCCAGTATTAGTGGCGGTCGCCGTGGCGATAATAGCAGCTAATGAGATATTAACCCCCGAATAATGAAGAAGCAGGACGTGATGAGTTTGAGGGCTGCCGACGGCAATCGATTGCTTCTGCCTTGATCAATATTGTTGCACGGCGGTAACAAAGCGGCTTGACCTCGTCGCCTTCAAAGCGAGCGGGTAAATCCAATTTCTTACGCACACACACAAAACAGTCGACACACACACACACACACAAAATGGTTTGTGTTGTCCAGCTGGTTTAAATGTGAGCAAGAAGTCGTGCCCCTATAAGGTCGAAGGTCGGCGTCATCCCAGACGTCTGACTAGCTCTACTAAGGGTTGACCTTTTGGGTCGTGTGTGTTTTGGGGATCAGGCATCAGAAATATAGCAAAGGCCAGATGGAGGAATTGATGTGAAGGCAAAATGACTGTTGCACTCATTTGTATTTATTAAAAAAACAACAGTGATTCTCAAAAAAATAGGCTAACATTTAATTTTTTTTTATCATAATTTTGTCCTCTGTCCGTTTATCTTTTCATGTCTGGCTGGCCAAGTGTCACATGACCTATTACCTGCCCCAAACACACACACTCTATCAGGAAATACTCTACTCCTTTAAACACAAGCGATACAAACTGTCATCTAAAATCAGTGTTGTTGTTTTTTTAAAAGAGATAATTAAATGAATATTAATCATTATCAATATTTCATTTTATTTAATATTTAACTCAAATGTAATTGATAAAGCATGTGTGTGTGTGTGTGTGTGTGTGTGTGTGTGTGTGTATATATATATAGAGAGAGATGTGTGTGTGTGTATATATATATATATATATATATATATATATATATATATATATATTTATATATATATATATATATATATATATATATATATATATATTATGTGTGTACATATTACACTATTATATTATATATATATTATATATTATAAACACTATTAATTTTCCTGAGGGAACTCTCCTGAAGGAATCAATAAAGTACTATCTATCTATATATGTTTTTTTTAAAAAGAGATACATAAATTAATATTAATCATTATCAATATCGAATTTTGATGTTGTAAAATGTTATATTTGATTTCTAGCATAAACATATGACACGTTTACCAAAGTTGATATGGAAAAAAAAAAATCATCTTTTTAAACATTTAGATTTATTTGTATCCACTGTTGAATGTAATTGTTCATACTTATTATAATTTACTTTAAAAAAAACGCATTTTAATTTTGCAAATTGAATTTTAAATTGTAGTATAACGTCTTGAGAATATTTTCACATTTGAAAGACGTAGTAAGTCACAACAAAAACATGTCGTTTTTTTCTTCAATCTACCTATCTCACAAATCACATCACAAAGAGCAGGTGTTATGATAAAAATGCTTTTTGATGTGGTTGAAATAAAAAGTTGTATTTTGTGTGTGATTGCAGCCAGCAAATAGCCTCCTCCCGTCCGTATGTGTCCTCACACATGTGGTCCCTCAGGTTGAAAGATGAAGGTGAGTGAGAGGTGGAGGAAGGAAGGAAGGAGGGAGGGAATGAGGGAGGATGAAAGCGGGTTGGAAATCCGTCTGGCCGAGCACTTGTTTCCTCCCCTTTTAGCCCCCGAAACATTCTTTGCCTGCTTGCGGCTCTCCTTCACCCCTTAATCTCTCACTACTCCGCTGCATATGTTTCCTAATCCGGCCTGTGTGGGAGGCACGCCGGCCCCCCCGCCCGCCTCCGTACGCCCCCCTCCGTCGCCTTTCTTTGCCCGGCACTAACCCGCCGTGTTGCATCACTCCTCTTACTGATGGAGCCGCAATACTCGCGTTTTTTTATTCTTCTTCCTTCTTATTTTATTGCACAAAAATATATTTTGGAGTGTAATAATCGGTAAAACAATTGTTTGATTATTATTATTACGTGTAACGATATGTGCATTTGAAATCACGCTTATTGTGACCAAAAATATCACGGTTATTACGGCATTGTTAAATGTGCTCAAAGTATTTATACACACACTATAAATCTTACAACCAGGTTTTATTTAAGTTTTTATTTAAGAACATAACACAGTAATCCCTCCATTGGCGCTGTTAATTGGTTCCAGACATGAACGTGATTAATTAATTTCCGCAAATTAGGAATCATTAATTATTATTCAAATGAGCATAAAATAACTTCTTAACCGCCTTCTAAATAAAATTTTCAACTTTATGAGGGCCCTCTAGACGTGAAATAACACCCTTTAGTCACCTTTTACACTATTTTATTCCAATATAGTAATGATGCCCGAGGTTGACCAATCAGTGGCCACGATACACACTCACATACACAGCGTGATCTGATTGGCCAATACTCCTGAAGTATTATTTTTTGTTCATTTAGCTTGTTTTATGCCTATAAATGCTTAGTCGAGGTCATAAATATTGTTGAATATGTATCCGAGATGTGGTGAACCCGCATCTGGGAGGGACGACTATCTAATTTGACAACAAAAATATTTTTTTGATTGAAGGCCAAAAGAGAACTTCTATACTTTTATACTTTTATACTCATCGTGTTTTAATTTCATGTTTGGTGGTTTTCTTTAAAAAAAAAAAAAGTGCAGTAAAAATTAAATTGATAAAGCATATGTATGTGTATATATGTATGTGTGTGTGTGTGTGTGTGTATATATATATATATATATATATATATATATATATATATATATATATATATATATATTAGGGCTGCAACTAACGATTAATTTGATAATCGATTAATCTGTTGATTATTACCTCGATTAATAATCGGATAAAAGAGACAAACTACATTTCTATCCTATCCAGTATTTTATTGGAAAAATACAGCATACTGGCACCATACTTATTTTGATTATTGTTTCTCAGCTGTTTGTAAATGTTGCAGTTTATAAATAAAGGTTTATTAAAAAAAAAAAAATTTAATAAAAATTTTTGTTTTATAAAAAAAAAACTCTGCGCATAGCATAGATCCAACGAATCGATGACTAAATTAATCGGCAACTATTTTAATAATCGATTTTAATCGATTTAATCGATTAGTTGTTGCAGCCCTAATATATATATGTACCTGTGTATATATATAATTGGAAGATACATAGTTTTTTATTTATGGTATCGGGATTCTGTCAGCTCTAATTATTTGAGTTTTTAAGTATGTTTAATGTCTTCCGTTTTAATTTGTGAAGGTTTTAAAATGGTCCACGTCCGGTTTATGTGGCGTCAAAAGGGTTCACTTCCTGTTGTAGACACCTACGTGTCATATACCTTTGTGTATAGATCGATCACTCTGTTCTAAGAGAGCACAGATGTGAGTTTTGCCACGCTTTATCATTGACATTGTTAATTGTTACATCCCTATTTTGTCCACATGGTCACAATTGGCGCATCTTCATTGTTGTTTTTTGCATCCTTTCTCAGGTGATTTTGTTCTTGTCCCTTATTTCAGCTGTTCTTGAAACACACACACACACACACACACAAACACACACACACACACACACGTACACAGTCTTTTTGTCCCTTGCTTTGCTTCATTACTGAATGGAGTTCCTGGAGGCTTTTGTGTAGCGTTGTATAGGCACATGCCAAGTCAAGTTATTTCACAGGAGCTTCAATGGAATTACCCCCCAGCGCCCCGAAATAATCTCCATTTGCTCGCCGCCTCCCCTCGACCACACCAACAATTTGTGCCACACAAAAGCAGAACATATTTTAAATCAGCTTGTAAGTCTTTATATCTTTTAATATATGTTTTTCGGTTACCATTGCTTTTTAGCACGGCATGGTTGAGTCTTTGAAAAAACACGCATGCCAAGGTCGAGTTGTCGCCGGTCAAGGCCTCAAAACGGTGCTGGGGGTCAAAGGTCAGACCAGCAGCGGCATTTTATTCAATGCTGCTGCTCTGCCGACGCAATGACAAACAAAACGACCTGAGCTTTTTTTATGTCCAAGCAAAGACTCTGTCAGGGTCGGATGCTATTGAAAAAAAAACTAAGTGATGTATTTATCATCTTCACCAGGAGGGTAGGTGATCGCCAGAGTGTGTCTGTCTGTCCGTCCGTTAGTTAGTTAGGAAAATACCTCAAAAAGTTATGAGCTGATTTTGTTCAATTAAATGTAACAAATAAACTGGTTGTTAGCCTTAAGAAGCAGGAAGTTATCTGCATCGGTGTCGACATGAAAGAAAGGATATTGTGTATCTCTAGAAAAATATGTTAGTACTAGGGGTGCTCAAAAATGTTTTGTATTTATTCGAATTCTAAATCAATACATAATTTCGTTAATGTTGTATATTTATATATATATTTATATTTATATATATATATATATATATATATATATATATATATATATATATATATATATATATATATATATATACTATACTATACTATACTATACTAGATAAATATGTATATATATATATACTATACTATACTAGATAAATATGTATATATATATATATATACCGGTATATGTGTATATATATATGTAGGTGTGTGTATGAGTATGTATGTGTGTGTATATATATATATACATATATATATATATATATATATATATATATATATATATATATATATATATATATATATATATATTCACGACCGTTCAAAAGTTTGGGGTCACATTGAAATGTCCTTATTTTTGAAGGAAAAGCACTATACTTTTCAATGAAGATAACTTTAAACTAGTCTTAACTTTAAAGAAATACACTCTATACATTGCTAATGTGCAGTTTGTTTCTAGAACGAGAACGGGCTCATAGTGATGTTACTAGTAGTTGACTGGGAGGTGTTTATTTTTAATTTGGGGAGAGTCTGCTGCCTGATGCTCACCTGCTAACCCCACCGCAGAAGCACTGACTCCATGCGCTCTGAATACGCACTGCTGATTGGCTGTTACCGCTATTGTTGTAACCAATCAGATGGTTGTGTGGGTGGGACAATGCTGGGTGCTGTGTAGGAGACAGAGGCAGAAAGCAGAGCAGCTTGTTAAGACTTTAGGTTAGGCAGCTACTTCATATGTTCGTGTGGAAACTCGTTCGGTACACCACCGAACCGGAACCCCCGTACCGAAACGGTTCAATACAAATACACGTACCGTTACACCCCTAATATAAATATATATATATATATATATATATATATATATATATATATATATATATATATATATATATATATATATATATATATATATATAGTATGTGTATATATATATATATATATTTATGTATACAGTATGTGTATATGTGTATGTATACCCGTCCTGGGTATGACGTTAAACTACAACCGCAGGCTGTAGAGAGGTAGCACCTTACCTCAGCAAGGGTCTCTAGCTAAGGAAATATCCCTACTGATAGTCCTGGTCCTCCTGCATGCCTTTATGGCACTTCCTGTAGTGCCTGGCCTAGCCAGCACACTGGGATAGAAGACTGGTTCTCGGCTGATTGCGTGGAACAAACCCTCAGAGGTTCAACGGGCTGAATGGCGACACTAACAAGCTCTGTGGAGCGCTACGGGCTGGATGTGTTATGCTATAATGTGTCCAGGCCATCCACTGCACCTGGATCCATCTCCAGCCGTCTCGACTCCGTCTTGCCGCTGGATACAGGTGGACTCGGGCGAGAGAGTGAGGTCCACGCGGCGCAACCCACCCTCACTTAAATCCAATGCACCGCGCAAGTCATGACTTCACACACACACAACCCCCGCAATCTCCCCCATCCCCACCCAAGTCCTCCGGCGTCGGGCACGTGGCCAAGTGGCAGGTGTGGACTTCACTGGAAGCCATAGTCACAAACTCGCATGCAGGCGGCTCGGGCCATAGGCGCTGTCCAATGACTGAGGCAGCACTGGACTTCGGCAGCCCCCCGAGCGACTAGGCAGCCATCTTTAGGTATGCACTGCCTACCTCCTGGCATGAGGAACGGGCTAGAAAAAGTGCCCCAAAAATTGCCTGCCTCACCTTTTCCTGGCCAGCTAGCCGCAGCTGGCAGGTGTCCCATTACCAGCGGTAAGAAACAAGGAAACAAGGGTGCTGGTTAGCGCCTTGTATGGCAGCTCCCGCTATCAGTGTGTGAATGTGTGTGTGAATGGGTAAATGTGGAAATACTGTCAAAGCGCTTTGAGTACCTTGAAGGTAGAAAAGCGCTATACAAGTAGAAAGAAAGAAAAGAAAGAAAAAGGTGACACCGATCACCCTTGGCGCATGGAATGTGCGCACACTTCTTGATAGGGCTGGTGACCTATCAAGACTAAGAGGAGAACTGCCCTGATCGCCAGAGAGCTGGACCGGTACGGCATCCAGATCGCTGCTCTCAGCGAGACACGTCTAGCTGGAGAGGGACAGTTGACAGAGACTGGTGCTGGCTATACATTCTTATGGATAGGCCGCACTGAAGCAGAGCGGCATGAGGCAGGAGTTGGCTTTGCCATTAAATCCAACTTGGTCAGTAAGCTGGCTGCACTTCCCAAAGGCGTCAGTGACCGCCTGATGACACTGCGCCTGCCTCTTCCAGGAAAACACTCTGCCACGCTCATGAGTGCCTATGCCCCCACAATGACGAACCCAGACGATGTGAAGGAGAGGTTCTATGAAGACTTGAACGCTACCATCGAGGCAGTGCCCAGGGCAGATAAGCTCATCGTCCTCGGTGATTTCAATGCCAGGTTTTGATCACAAGTCATGGGAAGGAGTCCTCAGCAAAAATGGCATGGGCAGCTGTAACAGTAATGGCACCCTTCTGCTGGAGATCTGTGCGGCACATGAGCTCTTGATCATTAACTCAGTTTTTAGCCTCCCAAAGCGCAACAGGACCTCATGGATGCATCCCCGCTCAAGACACTGGCACCTACCTGACTATGTCATCGTGAGGCAATGGATGTCAGGATTACAAAGGCGATGTGCGGTGCAGAGTGCTGGACTGACCGGAGGCTCCTTGTGTCTAAGCTGAACATCAAGATCCATCCTCCCAGAAGGCCTCAAGGTTCCAAACTTCCGAAGCGCTTGAACGTTTCCAGGCTCACCAATGCCTCTGTCAAGCAATCCCTGACTGAAGAGCTCACTAGCAAACTGCAGGACCTGAAACCCTCTGGGAACCTCGAGGAGGACTGGGCTGCGTTCAGAGACACCGTCTACACTGCTGCTCTCAATGCAGTAGGACCTACAGCCCGCTGGCAACAGGACTGGTTTTATGAGAACGATGATCACATCAGAGATCTTCTCCAGGAGAAACATCGTCTGCACAAAGCCCACCTCAGGGATCCAACATCCTCTCGAAAACAGTCTGCCCTCGAGAACAACAAAGCAACCGTCCAGCGAGAGCTGCGTCGGATGCAGGACGACTGGCCCTGCCGAAAATCTGAAGAGATCCAGTCCTATGCAGACCAGAATGACAGCAAGAAGTACTACAGCACCCTCAAGGCCATCTACGGGCCCACAACATCAGGATCTCACCCTCTCCTCAGTGCTGATGGCAGCACACTGGTCACAGACAGAGAGAAGATCCTTGAGCGCTGGGCTGAGCACTTCCACGGTGTTCTCAACCACTCCTCAGCCATTAATGACGAGCCATTGCCCGCCTCCCTCAAGTCCCAGTCAACACCTCCCTTGACGAACCACCAACGGAAGCTGAGGTCATCAAAGCCATCAGAGGATTTCCAAATGGCAAATCACCTGGTGCTGATGCAATTCCAGCAGAAATATACACAGCTGGTGGTCCACCTCTGACCAAACAACCGGTAGACTTACTCTGCACCATGTGGAACCAAGGGAAGCTGCCACATGAGTTCAAATCACATCGTCAAATCACATCGTTCAATGCACATCGTCCATCTATACAAACGCGAGGGCAACAGGCAGGACTGCAACAACCACCGCGGCATTGCTCTGCTGTTTGTAGCAGGAAAGATCCTGGCCAGAATTCTGCTAAACAGCCTGACGGAACATCTCGAACACGAAGACCTCCTACCGGAGAGCCAATACAGATTCAGGCAGGGTCGTGGTACAGTCGACATGATTTTCGCTGCTCGCCAACTCCAAGAGAAGTGCGGAGAACAGAACGTCACTCTATACTCCACCTTTGTAGATCTGACGAAGGCCTTCGACACTGTCAGCCGAGAGGGCCTCTGGAAGATCATGGCCAAGTTTGGCTGCTCTAACATCTTCATAAACATGTTCCGTGAATGCCATGATGGAATGCAGGCACAAGTCCAGGATAATGGCGCATCATCTGAGCCTTTCCATGTGGAAAACAGAGTCAAACAAGGCTGTGTTCTGGCACCCACTCTGTTCAGCATGATGTTCTCAGCCATGCTGACAGATGCTTTCCGGTCTGGGGACATGGGGATAGACCTGCGCTACCGCACTGATGGCAAGCTGTTCAATCTGCGAAGACTGCAGGCCAAGACCAAAGTACAGACCACCAAGGTTCGCAACTTTCTCTTTGCGGACGACTGTACCTTGAATGCTTCCAACGAGCTGGAAATGCAACTGAGCATGAACAACTTCGCCATAGTATGCTCAGACTTTGGACTCACCATAAGTACAAAGAAAACAGAGGTGATGCATCAACCTGCTCCTGGAGCCCCGTACACTGAGCCCCTTATCAGAAGACTGTAATGCTGCTGAAAAGTTTGTCTACCTGGGTAGCACCTTGTCACGCGTGGGCAACATCGACGAGGAGGTCATGCATAGGGTAGCGCATGGAAGTGCTGCATTCGGCCGACTCCGCAGTTCTGTCTGGGAGCGCAGAGGGCTTAGCCTACGGACCAAACTTAAGGTCGACCGTGCTGTTTTCCGACCCGCCCTGCTGTATGCCTGTGAGACCTGGACTGTATACAGCCGGCTTGCTAAACAGCTTAACGCCTTCCACATGAGATCCCTCAGGAGGCTGCTCAACATCAGCTGGCAGGACAAGATCCCAGACACTGAGGTCCTCCATAGGGCTGAGATGGAGAGCATCTGTGCCATCCTCAAGTGTTCCCAGCCGAGATGGGCTAGCCATGTCTGCCGCATGTCAGACGAACGCCTACCAAAAATGCTCCTGTACGGTGAACTGCACCATGGAAAGCGCTCACGCGGCTGACAGCAGAAATGCTTCAAGGACACCCTAAAGGCCAGTCTCAAGGGCTGTGGTCTGGACCCAGAGACCTGGGAAGCCGATGCGCAATATCGTTCCAACTGGCGCTCTGCAGTCTGGCGTGGTGTAGCAGACTTCAAGGAAAAATGTATCCATGAAGCCCAACAGAAGCGACAGCTCCGCAAGACCAGAGATAGTTCCTCCCTCTCAGCCAGCCACCCCCTGGCCATAACCTGCCCTCACTGCAGCCGGTCATTCCGCGCAAGGTTTGGCCTCATCAGCCATCTTCACACACACAAGTCAACGTGAAGTCACCTGGTCATTTTTGAAAACGAAGGATGAACATATGTGTATGTATGTATATATTGTGACGTGATAGCGGGAGAAGAAGACGACAGAGAGACGATGACGTCGTTCAGCTGTCAGCGTGTTGACAGTTTGGTGTGTAAGTGAGATGTGTAATTAAACCAAAGAGATGTAGTGTGACTAAATGTGAGACTTATCTGAGCGTGGTTGCCAGAGGGTGTTGAAGGTGCGTGTTGAGATCCAGGCGGAAGTCCAAATAAGGGCAAGGCAGGCTCGAGTGTTGGAGGACAGGCGGATAGTCGAGGACAGGAGCGTGGCGTCGTAGTCACTTGGCAGGCGTGAGGTCGAAATCCAGGAAGGCAAGGGGGGATCCACACGGAGGTCCAAGGTGACAAGACACACAGCTTGACGACGGGGAGCTGGAGAACGACACAACACAAGAGACGATGAGCACGACGGGGAGGAAGCACAGGGAGAGAGAATGCACATGTAGGTGAGCGAGAGACGTGTGGGCTTACTGTACTGGGTACGAGAAGCTACGTTCTGGCGTCGGATCTCAGGTTGCGTTGGCTTTTGAAGGCAGATCGCTCATCACGGGCAGGTGTGTAGATTACGGATTGGCTGCAGGCGCGAGGAGGTGCGCCCGCAGCGGATAGAGAGCGTCTGTGGGCGTGGCCCGTGGTGCGCTTGTCAGGACGCACAGCAGCAAGAGAAGCAGCAGGAGTGTGTGTCAGAAAAATTGTATTTAAATTATCAAAAAACTTTCCATTGTGAGTTTCCATTGAACAGACAAGAAGCTGTCTTTGTGGCACCAAGCCAAACGCTCGGAAGATTCCGCTGTGTACGATGGAATCAGACGGGAGGGGTCATCCATTGTCCTCCAAAAACCTGCCAAAGCTGAATCTACGACAAGCCCAAGCCCGAGGGATCTTCTTCTTTTGTCTTCTATTGTGACCGAAAACAAGGACTGTTTACATACTACCCAATCCTGTTGAGAAATGTGTTGTTGCGTAAACATTGAACATCTAAATAAAAGAGAGGACGAAAAGCTTCTTCGTCAGAGCGTGGTGCAAGACTGTACAGAGAAGTACAGTGGCCATGTCTCTCCTCAATTGAGTCCAAATTTAATTCTGTCTCTGTTTAATTCTTTGTCTCTTGTCTGTTTTAATAGATGTCAACAGGGTGTGAACCTAACAGTGTGACCCATAACATATATGTATATTTATATACTGTATGTATGTATGTATGTATATATGCATACATTTATATACATATATGCATATATATTTATGTGTATTAGAGCTGCAGCTATCGAATATTTTAGTAATCGAGTATTCTATCGAATATCCCGATCGATTAATCGAGTAATCAAATAAATCATATTTTTGCTTAATTAAGGTGTAATTATACATGTTAAGATGTGCCCTCAATTTTTGCGTTTGGCCTAATTGTCTTTTATTTCCTAAACGCCCGTTTTCATTATTGAAGGCTGACACGCACAGCTAAAATGCGTCCGTGGTTGATTGTGCCAATTTGTGTGTGCTAATAAAAACAGGTGTGCTCACAGCTTTATGTGCTGTGTGGTGTGACCGCATAAACAAAGTTCTTGTCTCTTGTGCGTATTTGATGATTATTATATGGTGCCGTTTAAACGTTGGTTTCTCCACGCAAATCCGCTGAACTGTTTTCAACCTGCCAACAATACATAAACAATATAAAAAGACAAACCACTTAATCATGACAACAGTTTAACATTTCAGGAATGCAATACAGTTTACTGCATTCATTGCATGCAAAATAGTAATCAATGTTAATTTTGCCATCATAACATGTTTGAGATGAAAACAAATGTATAGAAAATTTGTTCAAAATTATATTCGCTGAGAAAGTTAAATTAAAAATATATTCTTAGTATTAAAAATAAATAAAACAATATGAACAGTTTTCATTATATCAAACATAAGAAGTGGATTAGGTAGTGCCTTTATTACTGCATTTGAAATGTGCAACTTCATATTCAGAACCAATATGGCTGACAGGAACTTGGCACAAGTCATACCACTGTGAACAAGGACTTGAAGCGCTTACATTCTACAGAGACTATAGTGAGTGCAAGTGCAAGCTATCCAAGTAGCATGTAGTTGCATGACTTGAATAACCCGAATAACTTTGCACGACGACTTTGGCGTGGTTACTAATGAAAGGCTAATTGAACATGACAGCTCGGATAGCATTGTTAGTTTTCAACACCTTTTGGCGGCATTTGATGACTTCGCGGGAGTGAGAGAACACATCCTGGAGAAGTGAAAACCCTTTCTGGTGACTACCTCTTGAAGCTCATCGAGAGAATGCCAAGAGTGTGCAAAGCAGTAATTGGAGCAAAGGGTGGCTATTTTGAAGAAACTATAATATAAAACATGTTTTCAGTTAATTCACCTTTTACATAACGGTAACTCCACATGTTTCCATTCATAGTTTTGATGCTTTCAGTGACAATCTACAATGTAAATAGTCATGAAAATAAAGAAAACACATTGAATGAGGAGAAGGTGTAACCAAACTTTTGGCTTGTACTGTATGTATGTAAGTGAGGGAGTGAGAAGAAAGGGGGGTCTGGTTCACACTTCAATACAGTAGGTGGCGGTAATGCACTTTTAACATTAAGTGCCCCGCCATTTAACATAAAGCGGCAGCAGCATCATGCATGAACATCATACAAACTCAAACATAATAAAACAATCACTTACTGTACAATGTCTGCCCTCACTGAGATGCCGACTGACGGGATGTGTATATCTTCCCTTAATCATTTTTTCCTTGTCTTTCTCACCATCTACTGGTCTAAGTTGGATGTCAAAGTTGACCAACTTCTGGGTGTATCTCCTCATCCTTCTACTATCCAGGTGAGAGGCATGATTTATCATCTAGAATTAACTTCCCCAGCTCAGTGCAACAGCTCAATACGTAAATATAACGGCAAGTTAGCTTTCTGTGATCACAGCGCGGCTAAAATAGTCAGCGTTAAAGCTTATAATAACAATATCACTAAAACTTGGTTAATATTCAGGTCACAATGTATATAGGTCACAAGTAAATAGAGTATTGTTGACGGTTTTTGGATGTTTTTTTTAGAGGGCTTGAGGTGCGCAATAGAGTACTTTTATTAGTTGCATTGTTCCTGCCTTGTACTCGCCATATTTTACAACTTAGAATGCATAAAAATAGTATTCTTACATAAGGATTGTGAACGAGTGCAGTTCCCCTTTAACCACAGTCGCCAAAGCGACGCAGTTTACCCTCGCTTCCTGCGTCTCCGGGCCTTTTTTCAGCACGTGCGCTCGTCAATACGTGCGTCTCCGTGTCAGCGCCAAGTGTCATATCGATAGGTTAATAGGCGGCGTGTCAGATTCACTAACTCTCTGATTAGTTGACACTCCACTAATCCACACACTATCCTGAGTTATTGGCCCGACCCATTGATTTCCAGCCCGCCAGCCTCGCCGCCAGGAAACCGCGGGGGTCGTAAGCGAGCCTGCCGCTATCGATTGGCCAACAAACCCGGCGCAGTCACACACACACACACACACACAAACCCAACGCAAAACTGCGCGTCATGTTTATTATTATTTATAAATATAATATAAGTTAGAATAGGTTTGGATAAAAGGGCTGATTGTCAGAAGCCCGGACTGAGGCGTGTGCAAGAGCGTCACCATGATAACCCTAACCTAAATGTCGACCGCTGGATTAAAGTGGAAACTCTTCCGTTGTCACGTTGAAAGAAGGCGGTCGCCGTGTAAGTAGAGGGAGGGGGTGGCGTTTTACGGTGGTTAAACATTTTTCTTCCTTCTTAATTGTTTTTACTCGGGCCATCGGCATCCCGATTAGGCGCCATTGATTTCCCTCCGCTAAGTTCATTGATTTCTACATTCCTCATTGATCCCTGCTTCTAAATCTGACCACACACGTTCAGTGTCTACTCCTGCAGTGTGTGTGTGTGTGTGTGTGCGTTTGTGCACGTGTGTGTTTGTGAGTGTGGGCCGCATAGAAAAAAAATGAAAGAATATTTTTTTCGTGTTTACCTTTGATATTTTGTTAGTTGTTGTAAGTTAATACTGCTTTTATTTTAAAGTTGACTTTGCACTGAACAGGAAGTCGGTGTGTGCAGGTTTCAATAGACTTAAGTCGCTGCTGAGTGACAATGATCAAGTTAACAATATTGCAGCTTAGGGTTGTGCGACATATACGATATAAATGATATCAATTTGGCCAATGATAACGATTTGGATACTATCATCATATTTTGAAAATGCATGTCGACAGGAACTTTGTCAATACAATGTAGCATCCTCGCTAGCGAGTAACTAATCCTCACCTTCATGGCCGCAAATAAAGTAAGTTTCTTACAAGTACCGTTATCACTGGAAGATGGGGAATAGCTAAACATGCTACACTATACACTAAAAAAAGATTTCAATAAGCCATGGTAAGTGCTAAACGGGAGCGCTTGAATGTAAACAAAGATGGGCAATTTATACCGTATTTTTCGGACTATAAGGCGCACTTAAAATCCGATGATTTTTTTCAAAAATCGACAGTGCTCCTTTTAACCCGGTGCGCTTTATGTACGTATTATTTCTGGTTGTGCTTACAGACTGAAAAGCAATATTATTTGATACATGGTGTAATGATACATGTGACCAGTAGATGTCAGTCACATATGCAAGTGTGGACTGCAAGTTGATGCCTGTTCAATAAATGACGCTAGCAAGTACCCGTAAGCAAGCAAGCCCAAAACATGGATGTAGATTACACACAGTGCTCAAAAATCTGTAATTTGTTAGTTGCTGTTGTAGAATGTAAGTTAATACTGCTTTTATTTTAAAGTCTACTTTGCACTGAACAGGAAGTCTGTGTGTGCAGGTTTTAATACACTTATGTCGCTGCTTAGTGACAATGATCAAGTTAACAATATTGCAGCTTAGGGTTGTGCGACATATACGATATAAATGATGTCAATTTGGCCAAAGATAGAGATTTTGATACTATCATCATATTGTGTAAATGCATGTGTTCTGCAAATTTGACAAGAACAAGCGAAGGACTTTGTCAATGCAATGTAGCATCCTCGCTAGCGACTAACTAATCCTCACCTTCATGGCCGCAAATAAAGTAAGTTTCTTACAAGTATCGTTATCACTGGAAGATGGGGAATAGCTAAACATGCTACACTATACACTAAAAAGATTTCACTAAGCCATGGTAACGGCTAAGCGAGAGCTCTTGAATGTAAACAGGGATGGGCGATTGATACAAATATTGACAGTATCAATACCATATTTTTCGGACTATAAGGCGCACTTAAAATCCTTTGATTTTCTCAAAAATCTACAGTGCGCCTGTGGAAGTTGCGTCCTCGCAGTCCCACTGTCAGACACGGCACAGGGCCAAACGTGCAGGTTTTAACAAGGTTTTTAATAATAATGTTTTTAACAAAAGTTTTCTCTCCAGTAGAACGTGACTTTTCAGTCACGTCCGTATCCTCTCTCCTTTCCTGCTCCCGGCCGCTTACTGTTAAAGACAACAGATGATTAGATTAACACGTACCACCTGTGAAATCTAATCACCTGCCAGCTGTGTCTCGCCGTCAGCACTGCCACGCCCCCGTCTGATGGTGCTCTGTCCTCAGCACCATGGACAGAGGCCACATCTCCCTCCACAGCGCCTTTTAACCCGGTACGCATTATTTCTGGTTGTGCTTACAGACTGCAAAGCGATATTAATTTGATACATGGTGTAATGATAGCTGTGACCAGTAGATGTCAGTCACATATGCAAGTGTGGACTGCAAGTTGATGCATGTTCAATAAAGTAAGTTAAAGTAAGTAAGTTAGTATGACTTTCGTAAGCTACGAAGCTGCACCGCTTGATGGGGCGCGGAGCCTTACGGCTACCGTATACGTACGGTGCTTCAACATACGGGTATTATGGTGTGTGTAAAGGACCCCAAAATGGCACCTATTAGGAGATGTATTATTTGGTGTTTTGTTTCGCAATATTATGAAAAAGCAAATTTTCTTGCCTTCTTACCTGCTGATGTGTATTTGCGATCTGCATAAGTCCTGAAAATTTGCGCACGTCCATCAATGTAAACCACGCTGTAGTCAATAAACTCCTTTTTTTCCCTCCATCCTTTGTTTGTGGGGCATTCATCCATTGCTTTTTCCATTTCTAATATAAAGTAGCGTACAGTTCTAACTAGATAATATCGGCAGTCCGATATTATCGACCGATAAATGCTTTAAAATGTAATATCGGAAATTATCGGTATCAGTTTCAAAATCATCGGTAGCGGTTTCAAAAAGTACAATTTAGGACTTTTTTAAAACGCCGCCGTGTACACGGACATAGGGAGAAGTACAGAGCGCCAATAAACCTTAAAAGCACTGCCTTTGCGCGCCGGCCAAGTCACATAATATCTACGGCTTTTCACACACATAAGTGAATGCAATCCATACTTGGTCAACAGCCATACAGGTCACACTGAGGGTGGACGTATAAACAACATTAACACTGTTACAAATATGCGCCACACTGTGAACCCACACCAAACAAGAATGACAAACACATTTCGGGAGAACATCCGCACCGCAACACAACATAAACACAACAGAACAAATACCCAGAACCCCTTGCAGCACTAACTCTCCCGGGATGCTACAATATACACCCCCCGCTACCCCCTACCCCCACCCACCTCAACCCCGCCCACCGCAACCTCCTCATGCTCTCTCAGGGAGAGCATGTCCCAAATTCCAAGCTGCTGTTTTGAGGCATGTTAAAAAAAATAATGCACTTTGTGACTTCAATAATAAATATGGCAGTGCCATGTTGGCATTTTTTTCCATAACTTGAGTTGGAAAACCTTGTTACATTGTTTAATGCATCCAGAGGGGCATCACAACAAAATTAGGCATACTAATGAGTTAATTCCACGACTGTATATATCGGTATCGGTTGATATCGGTAATTAAGAGTTGTACAATATCGGAATATCGGATATCAGCAAAAAAGCCATTATCAGACATCTCTAGTTCTAACTTGTAACGGTCAGTAGATTTGCTATGGAAGCGCTAAAAACTGCCGGTAAAACAAATGGAGACAGGAAGAAGACGCTGTCGAAGTAGAGGCACGTAAATAAGACCGCCCTCAAAACTGCGCATCCTGAAGAGACGGTCAGAAAGCAACTTGAAGATGGTCTGTAAAACATAATTTATGCACCATTTTGACCAAGGAACCACCATTACATGTTACGTAGACCACAAGGAAATGTTTAAATGTAGAAGAAAAAAATCATATTGTGACTTCTTTAATGCGCACTATAATCCGGTGCGCTTTTTGTATTAAAATAGACAATAAGCCATGCTAACTACTAAGCTAGAGCTCTTAAAGGTAGTGCAACCAATGGTTAAAAAAATGTGGTATATAGTTGATACTACAGTGATTAGATCAATGTTTTTTATTATAACAAAAGCGTTTTTTTATTGTTTGTTATTGTTTACAACCTTAAATTCCTGGACACAGGAGGACATTAAGGGAAAAATCTAAAACGTTAAATAAGCGCCAATAGTAGTTTTTGCTTATGTTGTTATTTTGCACTGTTGACTTTATTTTGTCCAACATATTGTATTTAATAAAAGGGAATGAGGAAATTATTAAAATATTGAATTGTTATTTTTACACTGCCATCTTGTGTTTTTCTCTGATTATAATTGTGATCAAAAATGTCATCATTCAATGATATTGAAAATTTGAAATATCAGCATTGGTATGACCAATGTTCCCTCTAATTTTTCATGTGTGTTAGCAAACGCCAAAACTCCCTGAGCATTCAGTGGAGCCCATGTGAGCAACATCAGACGTGCACACTGTGGCTACACCAGCAGCACACCTGTCCCAAACCTGACTACATAACAAGTTCCATCTCCATCCATCCATCCATTTTCCACCGCTTGTCCCTTTCGGGGTAGCTGGAGCCTATCTCAGCTGCATTCGGGCGGAAGGCGGGTTACACCCTGGACAAGTCCCCACCTCATCGTAGGGCCAACACAGATAGACAGACAACATTCTCTTATTATTATAATCAAATGACAGCAGTCATTTCCATTTCTAATATAAGTGTTAAGGCCCACTTACAATGACAATAACAAAATATTGTTTTTCATGAACTGTGTACTTGTATTGTTTGTCTGGGTGGAGGTCCTGCTTTGGAAATATTGTGTACCCCTTTCAGACATTGCATTTAGTTCCCATTAAAACATTCACATGTTGCACAATGAGATGTAAGCAGTGGATCATGTGTACATTCCTGCAACTTCCTGTTTGTAAAAAATATATTTTTATTAGTATTTATTTAATATACTAACAGCATTTCATGATTAATATTTATAAATTAAGATTCCTCATAAATGACACTAGAATAAGCACACATTTGATTGGTAAATCATAGTGTAACGACCTGGAATGACACTTTATGTGTGGTGTTGGAGCTGTCCGACTTTTTGTGTGGCTGTAAACGCATCACTGGCTAAGTGCCATATGTGCATGTGTTGACGCAAGTGAGAAAGAGCGAGCGGCTGCTGTTGATATAACTAAGTTCCTTTTGG
>NC_084735.1:21683590-21741090 GCF_033978785.1 Entelurus aequoreus | reverse complement strand
CTCTGATTATAATCCCCTCATCTGTCAAGGCAGGAAGGAAAGGAAATGTCAACACAAGCATGGAAAACACTCAATGTGAATAAAATAAAAAATAAAATCACATTGAACACTTAACAATACGCTCTTAAAATGAAGGTGCCAAAATAAGGTTTATGTTAAAAATGCTTAGTGTAAGAAAATAGTGCAAAGTGTGAAAATGTAAGCATAGAGAAACCTGAGAATAATTATTTTCTACAGGTTTCGACTTAGACTTAGACTTAGACAAACTTTAATGATCCACAAGGGAAATTGTTCCACACAGTAGCTCAGTTACAATGATGGAAAGTGTAAGGATGGAAAGGACAATGCAGGTATAAATAGACTAAATATAGCGATATAAAATATAACATATATACGTAACATTTACATAATATATGTACAGTATATTATATATACTGATGTATTATATTATATCTATATCATATATACAACATATAACAATTACCATGTACAATATTATAGTATATGTGACAGCTGCAGCATAAAATAGAGATTAAATCCAGCAGAAAATAGACATTAAAAACAAAGAGAAGTAGCTAACATAGAAGGTGTCAGGTAATAGACAGATATCATCTATTGCTAAAGTGCCAGGAAGTTACAGCTGTGCTCTAAAGGGTGAGCGTGGCAAAGGTGGTGTGGTATTACCGGTCTTAGTGGGGACGAGCGCCTCACTTTATTTCCAGACCACATTGGTCTGACTAGTCTGTTTTAAAATGTCCAAAAAAGTGCCATACTGTCCATGTGACTTTTCCTCTTTTATCCACTATTTCTTCACTCTCTGTAGCAAAAATCCCCCAAAAAGGTGACTTTTCCTCTTTTATACACAATATCTGTAAAGTCCAAAAACATGCACCTGGGGATAGGTTGATTGGCAACACTAAATGGTCCCTAGTGTGTGAATGTGAGTGTGAATGTTGTCTGTGTATCTGTGTTGGCCCTGTGATGAGGTGGCGACTTGTCCAGGGTGTACCCCGCCTTCCGCCCGAATGCAGCTGAGATAGGCTCCAGCACCCCTCGCGACCCCAAAAGGGACAAGCGGTAGAAAATGGATGGATGGATACACAATATCTTCATTTTTACTTTATCACTTTCTCACTCCAAGCAAAGAATCAACCGCCGTGCAGACAACAAGCTGGCGCAACCAAACTTGGTAGTTGATACTGTTACCTGATTGGCTGTTAGCGTGTCACTCCCACTGATCGGCGATCACTTCCTGCGTTGCTCGGCTACCAGAGAGCGCGTTCTTGCACCCGACCTTGCTTTGCAATTTCCGCTTTCTTCCGACGAAGAAGAAAACTAAGACTATCTAACTAATGTTTTTATTGATGCTGATTAACTATCTATCGCAATATATATTGATATTGTTTTTATCGCCCTGCCCTACTTTGCATTGCAGTATTTCCCGGTGTTAGAAGGTAATGAGTGGACATAGTAGTAGTAGTAGTGTGTGTTTGTGGTGATAGTTTGCACGTTGGCGTGTGTCCAGCAGCAGGTTGCAGATTGGTTATAAAAAGAAAGGATATTACTGGAGGAAGGGTGCAGGGGAGGGGGGGAAGAACATATTGCTATTGATGAGGCCCGCCGTGCGCCATATTGCTCACCTCTCCTTTAAGTCCACACACACACACACACACACACACGTATGCACTCCCCAGCTGCGATGGATGCACAACACACACTATATTTTTCAAGAAATAATTGCTTTTGTCTGGAAGGAGTTGGGATGGGGTGAGGGGGGGGCTCCTCCGCACGCAGCCTTTTATCCGCAGAGGGGGGCTCTGGAGGGGCGGCCAGTCGCTTGGTCCGGCCCTCCCTCGCCCGCTCATTGGACGCACGTCTGTCACAGGGCGAGCGGGGGATCGGCATGCTGTGTGCGTGTGTGTGTGTGTGTGTTCCTTTGTGACGTGAAACTGAGACGCACGGGTCACACTATTAGGTACACCTGCACCAATGCTGCAACGTTCTCTCGTTTGATGTCCCTAATGATGTGGGACTGGGATGCACATTAGGTGGGGGCGACAGCAATTGTTTACGCGGGGTCTAAATTCTCTTTATGGACTATCAGCGTTTACAGTATCGATACTGTAAAGCCGAGCGCCCCTGGGGCCGTGATTGATCAATAACGTATTAACGCCACGTCCTTTGCAGAGAGTGCGAGGAGTGGTGCCGCACACTTGATTATCGACTGCCATATTTACAGTATTGATTAGTGTATTCATAAACATATTTATTAGCTGCAATGATAAGCTGCAGCATTAACTGACTCAATACTGGCGCTTTACCGCTGGCAAGATCAGGCACGAGCAGGTAATACAAGCTGCTATTTCTGATGATGTTGACCTCCTACTCGGACTTCTGATTTACGTCAACATAAACAAAAGTAAATGTAAGGAAAATGGCTGATAATCAAAAATTGTTCCTTCATTTGTACATACAGTATTTTGATTCAGACTCTTCAATCAATCAATCAATCAAACTTTATTTCTAAAGCGCTTTTCATACATAAAAGAAATGCAACGCAAAGTGCTTTACAAAGTTAAAAACAATACCCCGATGATCCATATCCCCCATTATCACATACGTATGCACGGACACAGATACCAAACACAAACACACACACAACATACACACATATGCTACTACAGTCGCGATCAAAGGTTTACATACACTTGTAAAGAAGATAATGTCATGGCTGTCTTGAGTTTCCAATACTTTATACAACTCTTATTTTTTTGTGATAGAGTGATTGGAGCACATACTTGTTGGTCACACAAAAAACTTTCATGAAGTTTGGTTCTTTTATGAATTTATTATGGGTCTACTGAAAATGTGAGCAAATCTGCTCGGTCAAAAGTATACATACAGCAATGTTAATATTTGCTTACATGTCCCTTGGCAAGTTTCACTGCAATAAGGCGCTTTTGGTAGCCATCCACAAGCTTCTGGCAAGCTTCTGCTTGAATTTTTTGACCACTCCTCTTGACAAAATTGGTGCAGTTCAGCGAAATTTGTTGGTTTTCTGACATGGACTTGTTTCTTCAGCATTGTCCACACATTTAAGTCAGGACTTTGGGAATGCCATTCTAAAACCTTAATTCTAGCCTGATTTAGCCATTCTTTTACCACTTTTGATGTGTGTTTGGGGTCATTGTCCTGTTGGAACACCCAACTGCGCCCAAGACCCAACCTCCGGGCTGATGATTTTAGGTTGTCCTGAAGAATTTGGAGGTTAGCCTCCTTTTTCATTGTCCCATTTAAAGCACCAGTTCCATTTGCACTAAACAGGCCCGGAGCATAATACTACTACCACTATGCTTCACGGTAGGGATGGTGTTCCTGGGATTAAAGGCCTCACCTTTACTCCTCCAAACATATTGCTGGGTATTGTGGCCAAACAGCTCAATTTTTGTTTCATCCGACCACAGAACTTTCCTCCAGAAGGTCTTATATTTGTCCATGTGATGTCAGATGAAACATAAATTGAGCTGTTTGGCCACAATACCCAGCAATATGTTTGGAGGAGAAAAGGTGAGGCCCTACCGTCAAGCATGGTGGTGGTAATATTATGCTCTGGGCCTGTTTTGCTGCCAATGGAACTGGTGCTTTAAATGGGACAATGAAAAAGGAGGATTACCTCCAAATTCTTCAGGACAACCTAAAATCATCAGCCCGGAGGATGGGTGCTCCAACAGGGCAATGATCCCAAACACACGTCAAAAGTGGTAAAGGAATGGCTAAATCAGGCTAGAATGAAGGTTTTAGAGTGGCCTTCCCAATGTCCTGACTTAAACATGTGGACAATGCTGAAGAAACAAGTCCATGTCAGAAAACCAACAAATTTAGCTGAACTGCACCAATTTTGTCAAGAGGAGTGGTCAAAAATTCAACCAGAAGCTTGCCAGAAGCTTGTGGATGGCTACCAAAAGCGCCTTATTGCAGTGAAACTTGCCAAGGAACATGTAAGCAAATATTAACATTGCTGTATGTATACTTTTGACCCAGCAGATTTGCTCACATTTTCAGTAGACCCATAATAAATTCATAAAAGAACCAAACTTCATGAATGTTTTTTGTGACCAACAAGTATGTGCTCCAATCACTCTATCACAAAAAAATAAGAGTTGTAGAAAGTATTGGAAACTCAAGACAGCCATGACATTATGTTCTTTACAAGTGTATGTAAACTTTTGATCGCGACTGTATATGGACAAATGATTGCATGACTGAGTACAGAGGGGACATGTGAGTAAATACTATCACAGGAGCCATCTGCACCAGTAGGTCATCAGACCATGACCACCAGGACGCTGACACAAATGCGCCCCCACAAGCACGGCCGATAACCCCTGAGGCAGATGGCTCATCTGAGGAACGTTGGAAAATAAAAGTAAAACCTGTAAAATAGTAACAATCATGAGTAGAGATAAAGAATAAGATACAAGTAAGACATATTAGGATTAATAGAAAAAATTAAATGAATATACAGTAAATAAATACAAAATGAATAGAACTAAATAAAATCTTGCATAACTGATCGGATAAAAAAATACAAATGACGTCAATAAAATATCAGGTAAAAGCCAAATCAAAAAGGTGGGTCTTAAGCCTGCTCTTAAAAACATGAACGTTCTCCGCAGCCCTGAGGTCCTCCGGCAAGCTGTTCCATAGACGGGGGCCATAATGGTGAAAAGATGCCATCCCGTAACTTTGTGTCCTGACTTTTGGAATAATTAGTAGATGAGTGCCGGAGGATCTTAGGGCCCGAGAAGGTTCATAGGGTAAAAGCAAATCTGAAAGATAAGAAGACCCAATACCATAAAAACATTTATAAACCATAAGAAGAATCTTAAAAGGTATCCTGAAACACAATGCAGAGATTTTAAAACTGGTGTAATGTGAGCCCGCCTTCTGGTCTTCATCAGGACATGTGCCGCTGAATTTTGGAGTAATTGCACAGGTGTTTTTAAGAAGACCTGAAAGCAGGGCGTTACAACAATCTATACGACTTGTAATAAAAGCATGCATTAGCGTCTCCGTGTTGCCCCGAGAGAGAATTGGGCGAACTCTGGCTATATTCTTGAGATTCTTGTGTTTTAATATTCTATACTCTTATCGAACTGAGCTGCTGTGCTAGTTTGGTTGTTTGTTTTGACTACAATGGCAATAAAGCTTCCGTACATGCGAAAATCTTTCTTTCCGTGGCTAACCATCTAAAATAATAAAAAAAGGAAATCGTTTTTATTTTGAAGGCTATCTTGCACTGAACAGGAAGTCACTCAGTACATGTCCATTCACTAAATTAGTACAATTTCTCAAATTGTTTGGCTCTCAATAAGCATCCTACAACCCTTAATCCGATTGTTTGTTTTTTGAAAAGTCGGACGAACACACCTGGATCATGCGATTGAATACCAGATCTCTCGAGTGGGTGTGCCGCATTCGCCAGTCTCAATGCGCGGGAAAAAACCCGGAAGCAGATACCATTCAATAAAAACATACGCAACAAATGTAATGAAGAAGAGACTTTTTATTTGCGTCACAAATTAGAAGAACGGAACGTTTTGAAGTGCATCGATGGGAGAAAGAAAGAAACTGAGATGTCTTTAAGAAGATAGCCAAGGAAATGGAGAATTCCGGCTTGTTTTGGACTTCTGAAGGAAATAGGAATGAGATGAAAGAGAATGAAGCAGATATATTAAAGGCAAAGAGTAAAGCGTACACAAACCTCTTCATGCTGCCTACGTGTAATCCAAACTGATTAGCAATAACTCTGTATTCCACACAGCTGGCAAGATAGTCCAGAACAATAGCAACCTTCATCTGGAACAGTATCAGTGGGGTCACGAACGGTCTTGTCCTTCGGATTTAAAACTCATTCCATCAATCCACAGAGTTTTAGGAATGAACTCCGAGACATTCTAAAGGTTTGTTTCCATAATTCTCCGTCCAAAAATTCCTTTTGAAAAAAAATTTCTCCCGCCGGTCTTTCTTTGCTTCGGACCTGAATCCGCTCCGACACATTCTTGGTAGTAGCGCTGTGTTCGAGGCGCAATGTTAGATAATTTCTTGATGCTTTCTGTTATTTAACATCAACATAGCCATTAGATACGTAGTATTTGTAATCTGTGCCAATATTACGGCGGACATCAGATACAGCAGAGATAAACTGTTGATTTTTAAGGAGCTACAGATTAGGGATGTGCGTATCGATCCTGTGGTATCGATACATCGATACTCCCACGCTACTCATTTGGCATCACTTTTTTGAAAAAAGTATCGATATAAACCAAAAAACGGCGTGTGGGGGGTGCAAGCATCACTTTCAGATGTTTTTGATTACTTACTTAACTTACTATGTGCTGGGACACCCCTGTACCTGGCAGAGTATAGAGCTGGCCCAGTCGCGTCACAGGAGACAGCGAATGAGCGTCGTCAACGTGCAACACACACACAGCCAGCCGACAGCGTTGTTACTTTTCCTGAACAGCAATCTGAGACTTCAGTAAAGTGTGACGACTTATCTGGAGTTCACTAAAGGTGTGATGGTGTCAGACATTTTTGTAGATAATTTTTCCAAGTTCATTTTCTCAGGGAACTGTCTTTCGTATGCAGGTTTATAGGACAAGGAAATCCTAGTTTAGTGTGATAAGGAAATTATTGACTTTGCTTCAGAGAAGTGTTATAAGTTTACTTCCACAAAGAGGTTTGAAACATAACATTGTTATGAATAATAGTTTTTTTTAAGCTTTTTCTACCAATACTTTTTTTTTTGAGGAATAAGAAAAGTGAAAATGTGTATATTTTTGTTTATATTTAATTTATTTTTAATATTTATATTATTTATTTTAATTTTACTTTTATTATATATTGACAATAATAAATGTGGTATAAATGGTCTGCATTTGTCTTGTGATTTGTCTTAAATAATAACAATAGTAATAATATTTTTGACTGACAAAAATTGCCAATAAGAAATTAATGGTATCGGTATCGATGAAAATGCAAGAAAAAGTATCGGTATCGTATCGAATCCTAAAAGTGTGGTATCGCCCATCCCTACTACAGATGCCTGGTGTGACGTCTTAGGTCAACTGGAAAAGCAATACATTTAACCGCGCTAAAAGGATATATGCGCCCCCCAGTGTACGGGAGGCACACGACGTATGACCAATAGTCACTTTAGAGAGCACGAACATTGGGACTTCACACATATAGGTTCGAAAATAGAAAATAAAATAAACTATTTGAAAAATGTGAGTAATTTAGTGCATGGAAACTAACTAAATATGAGCAAGTTTTAACGTTGTGTAACGAGACAGCATTAAAAAAATATATTCACATCCAAATCGCATTTTTATTTATTCCGAGTCTAACTCGATCAAAAATTTGCGAGAATCGATTAGTTAATTAATTAATTTATTTTTTAATACAATTTAAAAAAAAAAAAAAAAAGTGTTTTGTTTTTTTTTAAATACGTTTTTTAGACTAACACTGCCCATATACTAAATCGTATGTCAGCAGCCAAGAGGAGCTTTTGTAACCTGTTTTGAAAATGTTTTCTTAATAATTTTTTGTTGAATCAAGAATCAACTCAAAATAAATTGCCGCTCCAAAAAACACATCGAATCGTTAGGTGACTTAAAATTCCCACCTCTAATATTTTTGTATTTTCTCAGTGAGTTGATTTCAGATGATATGACCATTAAAACACTCTGTGGTTGAGCTGATACAACACAGACACTACTGTTAGCTTAGCCTTCCGTAGTGGCCCTCAGTGTCCGCTTGGATTAGAAAAAAAATCTTAATTAAATTTAATACAGGAAGTGAATACTTGAACCTCTCAGTCTCTTGCATTTCTGTGGTGTGTTTGCACATCTCTTCCCGACGAATGCGTTGAGCAGTGTTTTTTTTCTGTTTTGTTTTGTTTCTCCTAAAACACACAGTAGTCCACTATTCATTTTGTCACGTTCTTACAAATATGCTGTCTTTTGAACAGGATTTTGGGCTTGTTAACATAATAATGTGTAATGTATACCGGACTATGTGCTTGACATTCACCCTCGGCGCTCACGTGCGAGATCAGCTTCTGTATTAATATGTAGACATAAGAGAGAGAGAGAGGTACACCTGCTGAAATATACATCAAACGTGTGTGTGTGTGTGTGTTCGTTCTTGTATTTCTACCCTTCTTGAGACATCAACAAGGAAAAGTACCTTCCATATGAGTACCGGTGAACAAGTTGCATCTAATAGACAGCCAAATACTAGAGTCCGTGAGCATTGCTCCAAAGTCAGGATTTTTTGTTGATTTAATGTGCATACAAAAGTAAACATTGACAGGTGCAAAGGCAGCATTATATGATAAAACAAGACGGCAGCTAAAGAAGGACTTCCCTATTCATATCGAAAAAAACAGCCAGGTAAACATCTGATTTTACGACTTCCGGTGCTGACGTAAGACAACCCGCGTCCAATATGTGACCATAGGATGGGCAAATATACTACGGAACTAAGACTATAGTGGCCATTAACAGTTAGCTTCTACAGCTGGCTTGCCCAAAGTGCGGCACGGGGGCCATCTGTGGTCCGTGTCTCGTTTGTCATCGGCCTTAAGCACATTGCAAAAAAACAAAAATAGAGACTTCATTTGCACCCCTGGTTGTGACATCTATCAAAATTAGGGTAGTCCCAAAAAAGAGGGATTTTTCAAATTGACTGTGTGTCGGTTTTAGAAGTGCTCCCCCTCTGGTCAACATATGAAATAACAAGTTTGTGTAAAAACTTGAAGTGCACCCCCTTTGGCCAATATATGTAATAACAAGTCAAGTGTGTGTAAGAAATTGAAATGCGCCCCCTTTGGCAAAAATTAATTTAAAAAAATATGTATATAGAGACATACTGTAATTACTTGAAGTAAATATTGAAGATTAGAAACTAATTATATACAAAAAATTAAATAAAAAAAAGTATTAACTAAAAGCTTACCTTTTTTATATTTGCATAGTATGTATGTATTATTAATGTTGTAAATACAAATATTTATATCTAGAAAGGGTGGTCCTAAAGAGGTAGGTAATTTTTTGGAATGTCTCAAGAAGGTACAAATACAAGAATATGTGTGTGTGTGTGTGTGTGTGCACGTTGCAAGGAGGCGGTCGATGCTCTCCAGGCCAATGTGATTATTGGCTTCATTGTAATGATCACCGGATCAATTGGATGGTTTGGCACGTGCCTCTACGCCGTTATTAGTGTGTTTTGTGTGTGTGTGTGTGTGTGTGTGTGACAATAGAAAGCTGTTGAAGAATAAAGTGTGTTTGTGACATAACCCAAAAGCACATTTGGCCATTCACCTCTGCATTGTTGTGGAAAAACACACACACACACACACACACACACACGAGCCAACATGCTCTTCTGCATATGCGCGCCCGTGTGTTTGTGTGGGAGAGAGAGAGCGAGCGAGCGAAAGGGGGGAGGGTGTAAAAGTGGGGGTGGGTGTTCTCTTGTCTCTTGTATCCCGGCCGAGGCTCCGTGCAGCACCAGAGCGCGTCCAGGCTGCGCAACGACGGGGCGCAACCACCGTGCAGGAATCAAAAGACCGGGCGGTACTTGGCAGCGCACAGCCAAAGAAGAGAGCAAAGCCACAAGACTGCTCATTTATATGGATTTATTCATCGATTAAGGAGGAAGGAGCACGTTTCTTACTTTTTTATGTGATTATTGACCAAATACAGGACTGTGAGCCTCCGGCAGCTGCACGGCAAATATTTCACACGACCAAAAAGGACAGTCCGTCTCCAGCCAGGCGGACCGGGACACTTCCTCACCGCCATGGCAGAAGCATCTTTACGCACCGTAGCTCAGCGGCCGCAGCGGCATGGATCTCAGCCGGCGTCCTCACACGCCGCTCGCTAGAAAGCAACCCAGCGTTGTTGACACGAGGACGACAAGAAACATGTGAGTTGCGGTCTCGCTCAAAACAAACCGAAAAAAACCCCCATCAAACCTCCTTTTTTGTCCGAACCTTCCACAGAACCGTGAGTCTGGGAAAGCGAAAGAGCCGAGCAAGAGAGGGGACTAAAAGACAGAGGGGAGCACAATAATAAGGAAAAGACAGGAGCAGACCACCGGCTCAGGTCGACTGAGGACCATGTTTGTCCCCCTGCCGGTCCCCTTCGTCTTTCAGAGAACTGCGTCCGACTTCAGCGCCTGGAGACTCAAGTCCTCGCTGGCTGCACGGTCCAGCCCCGGTAAGACCACTCCATAACCTTGTCCCCTAGGTAACTTATTTGACGGAGTGAAAAAGTGATGGCATCGCCTCATTTTTCACGATTGACGAGTATGACGTTTGAAAAAGTCTCTTGCAATCCCCAAAATCAGATTAAAACACACTTTTAACATAAGTCAGTCTGAGCGAAAAATTACTTATTTTATTCAGTTATCCCACGAACAACAGTCGCTTGAAAAAGCATTTGTTCCCCAAACAAAAAAAGTGTTTAATGCTTTGAAATCACAAAGACTGTTCTTGCATGTTGCAAAACGTCCTCGTCCTCCCATCATTCCGTCGCGCTCCCCTCCGTCCTCCAGGTTCATGGTCACCTATTGATTAGTGCAGATTGATCCCGTGCTGGGAAAGGCAGAAAGATCATCATCTTGTCATGTTGTAAGCATAACAAATAGCTGTTAGGCTTCAGCGGGAGGGTTTTGATGATAGTCCGAGTTGGCGTGCTCATTGAATAATATCCTACTGAATAGCACAGAGTGTGTGTGTCGGCATTCCCTCTCACCTGTGTCTCCTGTTTAAAACACTCTGTTGTTTGCAATGTACCTTGTGTGCGTGCATGCTGAAATACGTGTGTGTGTGTTCGAGTGCTGGAGGTGAAAGTGCCCCCCCCCCTTACACCCTATCCACCCGCACGGTCCCCATCCCCACCACTAGCCCAGTCCACCCAGGCGGAAACATCTAATGGGCGCCGTGGGGGTGGGACGGGGTGAGCGAGGCGTGCCGGGGTAATTCAGCCTATCACCTTAAGTAGGTGTCAGCAGCGAAGAAAAATGGTGGAGGTTTTAATGAGAAAAAAACGCTTGTGGACGTTTGACGGGGGACACGTAATCACTGTTTGGGGGTGGGACGTTTTCGGTCAGTCCTTTAAAAAAAATGAAAGTCAAAAATGTGAAGGTGGAAGCTGACCAATGATTAATTATGAATAATGAATGAGAGTGGATGAGTACACTTTATTAGCTACACCTGCGTCATTTAATCTCAATTATAGTCCTGGGTCGTTGTCACAAATCTTAATTTGGGATTAATCACAGGATTTTGTGTGATTGATCACACAAATTCAATTCAGTTTTGTATTTCTCAGTTTTTTTAATTTAAACGCAGCATTCATGTGATAGCCCTAAGCCAGTTCTTTTCAAATAGTGTGACTTTATTGGTATCATGCTTTAAACGCCACTTCTAAAAGCTGTGCACTACAAAAGGTGCCCATGTAACCTTTAACCCGAACTTTGTAATTTTGATAAAAATTTAAGTTTTGATTAAAATGAGGAAGTTAGTGTTAATGGTTACAACAACAAAAAATCAGCACAAATTGTTTCATTTTTTTTAGTTTTGTAGGTTAGATTTTTTTTAAATTGTGCTCCTGAGGTAATGTTGTTGGACAATATGAATAATGTATTATTCAGTGAGTTTATTTAATGTATGTTTTATTTTTTAGTATAAAAATGGTTCAAGTTGGTCCAAAAAATGTAAGTTTGAATAAGGATTTACTATAATTATTATTTCAGGCAAATTGATGCATTTAAATTTTTTTTCTGTTACAGACTAAACAACAATGTTAATAGTTATTCTTTGTTGTAATTTGATCCATATTTCTTTCTTTTTTTGGTTTTCTTTCATTTGAACAAGGATACAATTTAATGCAGAGGTGTACATATAACAATTTTACAGGCAATATAAAATTGATACTTATAAACAGAGGGGGGGGTGGGTGCAAAGAGAGAGAGCACAGCTTGTAGGTTCAATGTGCACAATTAAATAGCTTAGTTGCTTGTATACATACATTTAGATTGGGGTATGTTTTTTTTTATGGGGAAGGATGTTAATGCCTCTTGTTTTCATGTTGGCATTTAGGATAGCTAACGAGCTACGGCTAATCGGTCTGAGTTTTTAAAAGTTTGGTTTTATCAATCGCGGTTTAATTTAAACTGTAATACTAACCGTTAAAAGTTTTACCCCAGTTATCATTATTATTGTTATTGTTATATTCCTGAAAACACCATACGATCAATCAATATACTGAAATAACACACAGTGAAGTAAAACCCAAAATACAAGGTAAGACCTTAAAAAGACAATTATAACCAGGGCCAAGTTAACGTGTGCAGCTGTGGTTTTCCTTCTGTCAACACTTCAGCTTTGGTGTGAACAGATGAATATCTGAGATTAATAAGATTTCTGTTGGTAATGTATTCCATAGTTGACCGCCCTTGATGGAAAAGGCAGATTGTCCAAATGTAGATCTTCGATGTGATATTTTACAGTTCCCCACCATCATGTCTTTTAATGTATCCAGAAAGAGGCATCACGTAAACATTTGAAAATAAGCTCCAAGAAACACAAATGAATAAAACCCTCAAAATGTAATAGATTGTATTTTTTCACTATTTGACAGTGATGCCAACAGATAGGCTTTTTGCCCATGACTTGAGTTGGAAATATGTTATTTTATACTTCCGTACCTGTGCAAATCTTTCTTTCTCTCGTTTCTTTCTTACAAAAAAAACCCAATGTAGATTGTCACAGAATCCAGAGGCCTCATGTATTAAGAGTTGTGTGAATTTCCTACTAAAAAAGGAGACAGCGTTGAACACCCAAACGATTTAACGATGTATTTCTTTTTTACATTCGATTCAACGTGGAATTGAGGGCTCATGTTGGAGTGCAGCTGGCCACTGCCATTTCAATAGGCAAATCATATTCAAGTTAGCCATGTGCCTGAGATCCCACACTCTGCCCAATCAGAATTCACTAACAAGGAGTTGGAGGTGTTTTTTGTGAAGGCTCGCCAAAATATACTTTTTGACCACTGTCCTTTGGTGAAAGAGGGTTGAGTGGGATAAAGTCTGTGGAGTCCGAAAACCGCACACAGGACCGAATAGGAAAAAGGTGGTACCACATCAGGAAGAAAACTGAATAAGATGGATGTGGCCAACACAGGCGAGGGGGCCGGAGATAAAGTAGTGCTCACCCCGCTTAAAAAGATAGTTGCCGGAATGATACGCAAAACTTTAGAAGAGATGGGAGCCCATGTGGGTCACTCTGATTACCCCCAATGTCATTTGTGTAACTTTCAGCGAAATGTGTTTATACAGTAGCCTGCTAAAAGCCAGATTAGAGTTTCATGTGAAATTGATGTAATATATGGTTTGAAAAATGTATTATGTATAAATATCAAAAAGGACACGAAAGACTTTGACTCTTGTTTTATTACTCAATATATTATTAGAATACGGGAGAGCCACTTGCGGTAGCAGCCAAATGACACAAAGACAGGCTATTCCTCCACCGTTTTTGGTGCCGATAATGTCTCTCGACTACCGGCAGGTGCTGCTGTGCTGGAGTCACAGGAACACATTGTGACAGCTTAAGGAGAAGGGGAATGATTGTCTATTTAAATGAATAGACGTCCTCACAAATATAAATATTAAGCATTAAAATGCATTGGCAAAAAAGTGAATTTTGTGTCCTTGCCTTGATCTTTTTACATTGCTGAAAACAACCAAAAGAGCACCTCGGTGTGCCGCCAAAGTACCCACAGCATGTAGAAGAAGTGTGCGTATGTGAAGCATGAAGCTGGCGTGAGTTCACTCTTGATACGTCTCTACTTTGCTGTGAAAAAGGGCGTACGCCAGGTTTTTGTGTGTACACACATTACTATTGTCATACTTTTATTTTAAAAACTTACTTTGAACTAAATAGAAAGTCACTGTGTATGTTTTGATACAGTGTAACCTATATTGCTGTTGTGGTCTCACACTTTTTAGACGAAGTGAACAATATTACATAACTCTAGTGTAAAAAAACACATTTTTCATTTAAGAAATGTTACCTGGTGACATGAAATGTTGCTTTGTAGTGTCAAACGCCACTCTAACAACGGTGGTTCTATCGACTTTAGGGGTCAAAGAGATTTATAATGAAATTATTTTGGTACCTCTTTTCTGCCTAAAATTTTGGCAGATAAGGCACATTCCTGCCCCCTCTGGTGATGCTCAGTACTACTTTTTCCGCCCACTGGTGTGTTTATTTGACGCCTGTGAGAAATGAACATGTCAAAATAACACAGATTTAATACAGATCTGAATCTCGCATTTCAATTACATTCCAAATCGATTCTCAATTCAACCCGATTCTCGCAATATATTTCTTGGTGTTTAAATTATATATATATATATATATATATATATATATATATATATATATATATATATATATATATATATATATATATATATATATATATATATATATATATATATATATATATATATATATATATATTAATTTATTTCAGACCAATGGAGATCCATATCACAGAAGAAAAAACATATGATAAAACACAAAAGAAATGCAAGCAGAAAAATACATAAATAAAAACTTGTATATAAAAAATAAATAAATAAAATAAACACTCCACAATATTCAATGTCCAGCATACAGGCTTGCTCGCCAATTATAATAAAACAATGTCAAAACGCGTTACAAAATCTTGGTTGCCATTGTATACTCAAGTTTTCCCCTTAATGTAAGGCGCGCCGCCACAGCATTTATATTAACGCCACACCTTAAAATAATTTTTTTGTTTTTTTCACTTGAAAACAAATTAAAGTAATACAGTATTTTGTATCCCCCAGAAGAAATCACACAAAGTCTGACGCTATATTTAACTTTTATTACCAATCTTATGATAACAAACGGCACAATTCCAACAGGTTTGACCTCCCATACAAACACTTTCGTCTCGTCAGTCCGCACTTCCCCGGACACACAACAACACTTCCTCATTCTGTGCCAATCACCTTTCGGGCACGGACGGTGTGTTTGCGACCATGGGAAAAACTGACATCAAATCCAAACCACACAAACATAAAACAATAACATTAGCTGGTCGTTACAGTATGAATTGAGATATATAGCCTATTATTTGACAAGTGATGTACAGAAAACTTAACCACCGATAAAAAAAAACGGATGTAAACAAAATGCACGCTGTTGTCAGCATGTCTGTGATGAGGACGTAATTTTTATATATATTGCAGATATACCCGCGGACAGCCATCTACAAAATGTGCAAATATTAGGACAGTGGCGGCTTTTAAAGAGAGAAAGTCCAATTGGAGCAACAGTGCCAAGCAAGTGTGACGTCATGCTCACTGCAGACCTCTTCTCCAGTCAGTGACATGGAGGGACGGAAGTACTCTCTAAACACCAGTAAATTTGATAATGACACCAGAAGAAGATGATAGATTTGTTGCTAGTTGTTTTCAATAAAAAAACAGTCCTTAAAAGTCTGTAAACACTTGGAAAAATCTCAACAAAGTACCTTGTACAAAAAGCAGCAACAATTGAAAATATGGCAAAACAATAAAGAAAGTATGTTCATGCTAATTAATAACATACTTGTTTGAAATGTTTGTAATAATTTTTTGAGCCTTTTTAAAGAAAATAAAACAAATTAGAGATGAATGCGTTAAAATGTAATATCGGAAATTATCGGTATCGTTTTTTTAATTATCGGTATCGTTTTTTTTATTATCGGTATCGGGTTTATTTATTTAAAAAAATTTTTTTTTATTAAATCAACATAAAAAACACAAGATACACTTACAATTAGTGCACCAACCCAAAAAACCTCCCTCCCCCATTTACACTCATTCACACAAAAGGGTTGTTTCTTTCTGTTATTAATATTCTGGTTCCTACATTATATATCAATATATATCAATACAGTCTGCAAGGGATACAGTCCGTAAGCACACATGATTGTGCGTGCTGCTGGTCCATTAATAGTACTAACCTTTAACAGTTAATTTGACTCATTTTCATTAATTACTAGTTTCTATGTAACTGTTTTTATATTGTTTTACTTTTTTTTATTCAAGAAAATGTTTTTAATTTATTTATCTTATTTTATTTTATAATTTTTTTTAAAAAGTACCTTATCTCCACCATACCTGGTTGTCCAAATTAGGCAGAATAATGTGTTAATTCCACGACTGTATATATCGGTTGATATCGGTATCGGTAATTAAAGAGTTGGACAGTATCGGATATCGGCAAAAAGCCATTATCGGACATCCATAAAACAAATTATGCAAATCACACCGCCACAGGTATCTTGGCAGTTTAGGGTAAACCGTGATACTGTATGTGCAGCGAGTAAGCGCAGAGATGGTCTTTTTAAAAATGTATTGTTGAAAATTATGATTTTTCCGGCACCCCTAGGATGTAAACTGTGTTCGTGCGCAATAATGTTTGCCGTGTTATTAATTTATAGAGTTAGCGCTATGATAACGTGTACAGTCGTGGTCAAAAGTTTACATACACTTGTAAAGAACATAATGTCATGGCTGTCTTGAGTTTCCAGTACATTCTACAACTCTTATTTTTTTGTGATGGAGTGATTGGAGCACATACTTTTTTGTCACAAAAAACATTCATGAAGTTTGGTTCTTTAATGAATTTATTATGGGTCTACTGAAAATGTGAGCAAATCTGCTTGGTCAAAAGTATACATACAGCAATGTTAATATTTGCTTACATGTCCCTTGGCAAGTTTCACTGCAATAAGGCGCTTTTGGTAGCCATCCACAAGCTTCTGCTTGAGTTTTTGACCACTCCTCTTGACAAAATTGGTGCAGTTCAGCTAAATTTGTTGGTTTTCTGATATGGACTTGTTTCTTCAGCATTGTCCACACGTTAAGTCAGGACTTTGGGAAGGCCATTCTAAAACCTTAATTCTAGCCTGATTTAGCCATTCCTTTACCACTTTTGACATGTGTTTGGGGTCATTGTCCTGTTGGAACACCCAACTGCGCCTAAGACCCAACCTCCGGGCTGATGATTTTAGGTTGTCCTGAAGAATTTGGAGGTAATCCTCCTTTTTCATTGTCCCATTTTTATTTTAAAGCACCAGTTCCATTGGCAGCAAAACAGGCCCAGAGCATAATACTACCACCACCATGTTTGTCGGTAGGAATTGGTGTTCCTGGGATTAAAGGCCTCACCTTTTCCCCTCCAAACATATTGCTGGGTATTGGGGCCAAACAGCTCAATTTTTGTTTCATCTGACATCACATGGACAAAGATAAGACCAGCTCAAGGTTAAGTCCTGACTTAAACCTGTGGACAATGCTGAAGAAACAAGTCCATGTCAGAAAACCAACCAATTTAGCTGAACTGCACCAATTTTGTCAAGAGGAGTGGTCAAAAATTCATCCAGAAGCTTGTGGATGGCTACCAAAAGCGCCTTATTGCAGTGAAACTTGCCAAGGGACATGTAAGCAAATATTAACATTGCTGTATGTATACTTTTGACCCAGCAGATTTGCTCACACTTTCAGTAGACCCATAATAAATTCATAAAAGAACCAAACTTCATGAATGTTTTTTGTGACCAACAAGTATGTGCTCCAATCACTCTATCACAAAAAAATAAGAGTTGTAGAAAGTATTGGAAACTCAAGACAGCCATGACATTATGTTCTTTACAAGTGTATGTCAACTTTTGACCACGACTGTATGTTATTGTGAACTGTACTGCGTCACACAAGGTACATCGCCTGTTGTACACACACAGTTGTACACTTATTGCTTGTGTTGTCATTAGATCGTGTTTGCTTTTGCTCTTCGCTGCTAACACGTCGAGAGGAAGTAAAGTGCGGAGCAAAAAAAGACGCCCATCTTTCCTCATCCTCGTCTCGCCTTTGTGTCTCATCCTGTCTCTCCTGAGAATCTCCCATTTCTGCCGACTGCTCACCGGACTCAGAAGCCCCCTCTGGTAAAATATACACACCCTCTCAGCGTCTCCTCTCCCCGCGGACGAGCAGCTTGTTGAATTGGATTTGACTGCCGCGGTTCGGACTGGGCCCCCGTAAGCCACTTTAGCTAAGTCTGTTAGCCACAAGTCTGTCTCCCCGTGATCTGCACTTTGACCAGAGGTGTGCATCTGTATGATTGCATGTGTGTGTGTGTGTGTGTGTGTGTGTGTGTGTGTGTGTGTGTGTGTGTGTGTGTGTGTGTGTGTGTGTTGTGCCATGGATAGATTCAGCAGACGTCAGTTCTGAACCCCAGGCTTACTGGTTTTTCCCCAGCTCAGTTTTTTTTACAGCCGGGGCACCGAGCTCTACAAACTCTGCTCAGCCGGACCCAAGACATGTCGCCGCATCAGCACCTTTCTGCGGTGGCTGATGGGGGGGGTGGGGGACTCTCAGCAACCTCCAAATGCTATAAACACTGAATTGATCGAAAACCTAAAAACACACAAGCTGCCGCAAATTAAAACTGCTGACAGTACATAAACGTTACAGAATCGAAAACAAATGCAGAAGAAAAAATGCCAAAAAAACGCAACACAATCCAGAAAACAACTGCATGAGAGAAATGCTGCAAGCCAAACATACGCTACGCTAACATTAGCTACCTAAGTGGGTTGCTATATAATACTGTAAAATATCACGGCCAAGTGTTTGAAAAAAGCGTACAGAAAAAAAATACCCTTTTATTCCACCTCTTTAAAAGTCTTCCAACTTTCTTCTAGGCGTTCTTTTCTTTGGATGTCGCTGCACATTTGCCCCTTTTGGCCACTTTAGTTTTCAAACAGACTTCTCCAGTCCAGGGACTGTCGTTACTTGTCATTTAAAAGTCTGTGTAAATCAGTTCTCAAATCGTGGGATGGGGCCGCCTGTGACCCCGGGGAACATACCTACCGTATTTTTCGGAGTGTAAGTCGCACCGGCCAAAAATGCATAACAAAGAAGGAAAAAACCATATATAAGTCGCACTGGAGTATAAGTCGCATTTTTGGGGGAAATGTATTTGATAAAACCCAACACCAAGAATCGACATTTGAAAGGCAATTTAAAATAAATAAAGAATAGTGAACAACAGGCTGAATAAGTGTACGTTATATGAGGCATAAATAACCAACTGAGAACGTGCCTGGTATGTTAACGTAACATAATATGGTAAGAGTCATTCAAATAACTGTAACATATAGAACATGCTATACATTTACCAAACAATCTGTCACTCCTAATCGCTAAATCCCATGAAATCTTATACGTCTAGTCTCTTACGTGAATGAGCTAAATAATATTATTTAATATTTTACGCTAATGTGTTAATAATTTCACACATAAGTCGCTCCTGAGTATAAGTCGCACCCCCGGCCAAACTATGAAAAAAACTGCGACTTATAGTCCGAAAAATACGGTACATGCCTACCTACTAGTGGTTAGAGTGTCCGCCCTGAGATCGGTAGGTTGTGAGTTCAAACCCCGGCCGAGTCATACCAAAGACTGTTAGAACTATGCTGCTTGGCACTCAGCATAAAGGGTTGGAATTGGGGGTTAAATCACCAAAAATGATTCCCGGGCGCGGCTCACGGCTCCCCTCACCTCCCAGGGGGTGAACAAGGGTGATGAGTCAAATTGTAACAGTGTTAAAGTTGTTTATACGAGAGAATAATTTCGCCACACCTAGTGTGTGTGACAATCATTGGTACTTTTTAACATGCTTCATCAGTAACATGCAGTATCTTACTTCGAACCCCACTTTAAAAAAACATGCTCATTTTGACTTCCTCAATGGTTTTTTTCATTTTTGTTTTGTACGTTAAAATGTTGTATATATTGTTATCCTGAGTAATTGTGGCTGATCAATTTTAATTTAGTATTATTTATAGAGTTTATTTTATTTTTCAGTAGCAAATAGTTCAAGTCGGTCAAAAAAATGTTTACGGTTTAAAGCAGGGGTCCCCAAACTATGGCCCGCGGGCCGGATCCGGTCCCCCAGCATCCAAAATCCGGCCCACAGAAAGTCCCAAGTTAAAAATTTTTTTTTTTTTAAAAAGGATATATATATATATATATATATATATATATATATATATATATATATATATATATATATATATATATATATATATATATATATATACATGTATTTTTTAATTTTTTTAATTTTTTATTTTTTTAAATCTTTCCTTTCTAATCCATTTTCTACCGCTTGTTACTCTTGGTGTCTCCTAGTCGCTCAGGCAAATCATATTGTCTAAAAAGGAATTTTTCCACCGATAACGTGACAATGTTAAATGTTGATGAACATCAATGTTAATTGATGTTAAATGACAAAACGGATTATAAAGACAATGTATATATGTGTGTATATATATATATACTGTATACATATATATACACAGCCTGGCCCCGGCCAAATTTTTTTAACCCAATGCGGCCCCCGAGTCAAAAAGTTTGGGGACCCCTGGTTTAAAGTATGTCGTCGTGGCTTGTGCAGCCCTTTGAGACATTTGTGATTAAGGGCTGTAGAAGTCAACTTTGATTGATTGATAAAGAAGAATTTAAAAGTGTTTCTTTTCAGGCAAATTGATGCATTTTAGATATTTTCTGTTAGACTAAAAACAATGTTAATAAAAGTTATTTATTGTAAGTTGATCTCTAGCAGTTTTTTGTTGTCTTTAATGTTTATGAGGATACAATGTTATGCAGAGGTGTACTTTTTTATAGACAAATTATACTGTTTAGTCGCAGCGGACAGGGGGAGGGCGTGAAATGTTTTCTTCTTTCTACGGGGGGCGTAAGAGAAAAAAATTAAAAAGCACCGGTGTTAACGTTCATTTACTTCAAGACCCGGCACACAATAACATGTATTAAAACATGTGCAAACTTCATAGCACACGCCAATCTGATGTACGAAATCATGCGCAGAGGATTACGTCTCAAGTGAGCAAAGTGAGGGGCGGTATAGCTCGGTTGGTAGAGTGGCCGTGCCAGCAACTTGAGGGTTGCAGGTTCGATCCCCGCTTCCGCCATCCTAGTCACTGCCGTTGTGTCCTTGGGCAAGACACTTGACCCACCTGCTCCCAGTGCCACCCACACTGGTTTAAATGTAACTTAGATATTGGGTTTCACTATGTAAAGCGCTTTGAGTCACTAGAGAAAAAGCGCTATATAAATATAATTCACTTCACTTCAATCCATTTAGCAGGTCTCTTCATGAATATGCAGAATATATGATGATCATCACGACACCTGCAGTACTGGGAGAAGATAATATGATTATTTAGCATACGCAGTGTGATCTATGAAGGCTAAACTGTTCTGCGGCCACTGTTTTGCGTCTTTATTTAGTATGTCTAGAAAGGACGTACAAACTGCAAGAAATAGCTGTGAGAAAGTAGGCAATGGCTCTGCATCTATATGTACTGTCAAAAATACCAATATACTATCTATTCAGCAATATCATTTTATAATTTCTGCAGCTGATAGATGACTTCAGGGGCTGTTTAAAAAAAAAAAAATTTGATGCGTGTTGGTGTCTATCTTTTTTTTTGGACGTTCTTTATCGTCATTTAAAAGAGATATCAACATTCCTCCTATATGGAAAAAAATGTAATGCATTGTACATTTTCTTGCGTCTGGAACATTTCAGGGCACGCTCGCAGTTAGTGCCAGCCTCTTCCGTGAGCGCACAAAGTGGGTTTCTTTGTAGATGCACTGCAGGACTGTGTCCAAAATGCATGTAAAAAAAAAAACGGTGCATAAATGTCTGCGGCGTGTCTCAAAACATAGCAAAACAGTAGAAGCATGTTAACGTGAATGTGCAGTAAATGAGTAGTGTATCCATGGTGAAAGCCGCGTAGTACAACCTCATTAGAATAAGGAGATTGTCAGGTTCAAACACTGATGACATCTATTAAACAAGACAAGAAGCAAAGAATTAAACAGAGACAGAATTAAAGGCCTACTGAAACCCACTACTACCGACCACGCAGTCTGCTAGTTTATATATCAATGATGAAATCTTAACATTGCAACACATGCCAATACGGCCGGGTTAACTTATAAAGTGCAATTTTAAATTTCCCGCAAAACTTCCGGTTGAAAATGTCTATGTATGATGACGTATGCGCGTGACGTCGATGGTTGAAACGGAAGTATTCGGACACCATTGTATCTCAATACAAACAGCTCTGTTTTCATCGCCAAATTCCACAGTATTCTGGACATCTGTGTTGGTGAATCTTTTGCAATTTGTTTAATGAACAATGGAGAATGCAAAGAAGAAAGCTGTAGGTGGGATCGGTGTATTAGCGGCTGGCTGCAGCAACACAACCAGGAGGACTTTGACTTGGATAGCAGACGCGCTATCCGACGCTAGACGCCGACCGCATGGATGATCGGGTGAAGTCCTTCGTCGCGCCGTCGATCGCTGGAACGCAGGTGAGCACGGGTGTTGATGAGCAGATGAGGGCTGACGTAGGTGGAGAGATAATGTTTTTATCATAGCTCTTATGAGGTCCCGTAGCTAAGTTAGCTTCAATGGCGTTGTTAGCAACAGCATTGCTAGGCTTCGACAGGCGGCACAGCATTAACCGTGTAGTTACATGTCCAGTGTTTGGTTTGGTGTCTCCTGATAGTAGTATTGTTGATCTGCTGTCTATCATCCAGTCAGAGGCTTATTTATTTTGTTTCTATCTGCATTTAAGCACGATGCTATCACGTTAGCTTCGTAGCTAAAGTGCTTCACAGATGTATTATTGTGGAGATAAAAGTCACTGTGAATGTCCATTTCGCGTTTTCGACTCTCATTTTCAAGAGGATATAGTATCCGAGGTGGTTTAAAATACAAATCCGTGATGCACAATAGAAAAAGGAGAGAGTGTGGAATGCAATGAGCCCTTATACCTAAGTTACGGTCAGAGTGAAAAAAGATACGTCCTGCACTGCACTCTAGTCCTTCACTCTTACGTTCCTCATCCACGAATCTTTCATCCTGGCTCAAATTAATGGGGTAATCGTCGCTTTCTTGGTCCGAATCGCTCTCGCTGCTGGTGTAAACAATGGGGAAATGTGAGAAGCCCTTCAACCTGCGACGTCACGCTACTTCCGGTACAGGCAAGGCTTTTTTTTATCAGCGACCAAAAATTGCGACCTTTATCGTCGATGTTCACTACTAAATCCTTTCAGCAGAAATATGGCAATATCGCGAAATGATCAAGTATGACACATAGAATGGATCTGCTATTCCCGTTTAAATAAAACAATTTCATTTCAGTAGGCCTTTAAATTTGGCTCAATTTGAGGAGAGACGCATGGACACTGTCCCAGCACACTCTGGCGAAACATTGTATGCCTCCTCCTTTATTTGGACTTTCTCTGACCACATGGCAACAGCTGTTTCTAAGGGACGAGGGTCGTAAACAGTTCACAGAAAAGGTTGTAAAACAGTTCACAGAAAAGGTTTGTAAAAGGGTTCGAAAAAGAGTTCAAAAAGCGGTGTCTGAAACTTGGGCAGATCCTGCCTTCTCTCCGCTTTGTAGTCCTTGGGTTAAAACAATATCTTTCTGTTGATTACAATACAGGAAAGAAAACAGAAACCCCTTCATGTTGCTTTCCGTCCTACACAGTGGAGTTTTACAAGCCTTCTTCTTGGTAGGTTCAAAAACAGCTTTTGGTCTTCTCACTGGGAACTCCTTTCAACACAAAGTTTTTTGTGATAACTTAGATAAAATTATTCCAACAGAGATCTGCACCGGTTATCAATTGTACACGCAGTCTTAGTAGATCACACGCTACACGCCCACTCATTTTATAGTTTGCACACGCTGTTTAGCGCCTGGTATTTGGATCTTAGTAGATCAGGCAGGTCCACTGATAATGATGGACTGGGGTTGCCATGGTAACAACAAAGACGCTCAGCTCCTTTTAAGAAGCAACTGACGTATTGTGGCTTTTGGCCACGAGTGATTAGCTTGAGTGAAATCAGATATGAGGTTTAATTTACAAGTTTTGTGGCGTCGGTATTGCCGGGAAGTGTCTTCAGTCTTGATTTTGTCTGACGGTTATTGACCAGAGGTTCCAAAGGGGCTTTAATATTCTGTAAAATCCTCCAATATGATGTAAAAGTGTGATCTTGAAGTGCTTGAACTGAAGCCTGGGCTCTCTCTTTGTGGAAATGAGCGGCGCGAGGAAAAGCGGGCGTCTTGTCTCTCAGCTCGTTACCCAAACGCTCCTTTCATATTTCGGATCCTCATTGTACGATCCCGGCGCTGGTCCACCGCGGCCCGCTTGAAAAGGCGCCGCTGTCAGCTCCTGCCGAGGCGAGGGTCCGGTGTCTGAGTGATGTGGGAGGCTCGTGAGGAGCCGCGAGTTATCGCAACGCCGTGCTCCCTTCTCGTAGCTTTTTCCTAAAACGCCAAAATGGCCGACGTCTGGTTTTAAGGCTCATGCTGAGGAAAGTTTCTGTGCGGAGTTAAAAACACACACACACACACACACACACACACACACACACACACACACACACACACACACACACACACACACACACAAAGCTCCATGCTTTGGGATAACAACCTTCCTTCACACCTCTCTGTGCACGGGCGGAGGGTGGACCAAGACCTGGCCTAATTGGCTGTGTGTGTGTGTGTGTGTGTGTGTGTGTGTGTGTGTGTGTGTGTGTGTGTGTGTGTGTGTGTGTGTGTGTGTGTGTGTGTGTGTGTGTGTGTGTGTGTGTGTGTGTGTGTGTGTGTGTGTGTGTGTGTGTGTGTGTGTGTGTGTGCGTGCGTGCGTGCACGTGTGGATGGACAGTAGTGTCTTCCTGGGAGTGTGTGTGTGTGTGGTTTCTATTCATAGCATTACGTTGCAACATACAATAGATGTATTCCCCCCCCCCCCCCCCCCCCCAGCATAGTACTTGGGAATTTTCCATTATCCACAGCCCTTTTACGTTCATAGAACTACGGTACTGAAGTAGTTTTTATTACTATCGCATTGTTTTTCAAACAATTATTACTTATCTAAAAAGTTGTTCTTCTTGTTAAAAGTTAAAATGTTGCTGTTGTGGGAGAGCCAAGCATACATTACATGTATCTCAATTAGAGATGTCCGATAATATCGGACTGCCGATATTATCGGCCGATAAATGCTTTAAAATGTAATATCGGAAATTATCGGTATCGGTTTCAAAATTATCTTTTCTCACACACAAGTGAATGCAAGGCATACTTGGTCAACAGCCATACAGGTCACACTGAGGGCAGCCGTATAAACAACTTTAACACTGTTACAAATATGCGCCACACTGTGAACCCACACCAAACAAGAATGACAAACACATTTTGGGAGAACATCGGCACCGTAACACAACATAAACACAACAGAACAAGTACCCAGAACCCCTTGCAGCACTAACTCTTCCGGGACGCTACAATATACACCCCCATCCCCCCCCCCTAACCCCGCCCACCTCAACCTCCTCATGCTCTCTCAGGGAGAGCATGTCCCAAATTCCAAGCTGCTGTTTTGAGGCATGTTAAAAAAAATAATGCACTTTGTGACTTCAATAATAAATATGGCAGTGCCATGTTGGCATTTTTTTCCACAACTTGAGTTGATTTATTTTGGAAAACCTTGTTACATTGTTTAATGCATCCAGCGGGGCATCACAACAAAATTAGGCATAATAATGTGTTAATTCCACGACTGTATATATCGGTATTGGTTGATATCTGTATCGGTAATTAAGAGTTGGACAATATCGGATATCGGCAAAAAAGCCATTATCAGACATCTACAGGCGGGGCTGTTTTTTGTACGAGTATTCCCAGTTACGAGCTTGGTCGTGGAACGCAATGTGCTCGTAGGTCGAGGTACCACTGTATATTAATTTATGTTCAAAATGTATCTGAAATTTAACCCCCCCAAAAAATCGACATTTTTACCCACATTGTCTGAGCATAACAAAATAGCAACCGCAATTTAAAGTATTTTTCATTAACACCACCGCAGTATTTAAAAATAATACAAATTAAATAGTTACAGCACGTCCCCTAAACGTTATAAATTTGCAAGTCTCGAGTTTCGTGTGTCGTAATATGTACTTATGTTTTTTCCTGCCCCTCTTACCTCCGTACCCCACGCCCCGTCTCCTCTTTTTTCTCCTCTCGCTAGCTGATCATTTGCCGATGACATTGAAAGTGGATTATATGTTTAGAAGTTTTTATATTTTAGCAATATGGTTGGTAGATTTAAGGATTTTGGTGATTTCTGATTGTTTGTGAGGGCACCAAAGGGACTTCTGTGTGTGTACGCGTGTTGGCAAAGTAGCACATACAGGACAGTTCAGCTTGTTGTTGTTTTGGCTTGTTATCAAATAAAAAATAGATTCATCACCTCCTTGTTGTGTTTGATACACAGAACTGTGTAGCACTTTATATTGAACTGAAAGTGTACAAACCTTAATAAAATATGGACTTTTGTCGAGGCTGAAACGCATTATTCATATTTACATTGATTCTTATGGAGAAATATGGAAACTTTTTCTATTTACAAACCCTGTTCAAGAACTAATTACATTCTTTAATTGAGGCTTTCACTGTACTAACAATTGAGATGACAACTTCATTCAAAAAAATATATATATACTTATATTTGTTCTGCTCATTAGGCTGTTGTATAATAATAATTATAACAAACATTTGTCTATTTAAAACAGGGGTGTCCAACTCATTTTAGCTCATGGAGGAAAATATGTGCACACGCAGGGGCCGGACTATTAAAATCATGGCATTTAGACTAAAAAATAAAGACAACTTTAGGTTGTTTTCTTTGTCTTACTTTGGCCAAAAATAGAACAAACACATTCTGAAAATATTACAATAAAAATATAGAAAAAAATACCAGCAGGGGTAAAGTTTAGATCCATTAAGGAAAGAAGAAAGTGAATGAATCATTGGTACTTTAACTTTTAACTTTATTTACATATGCATAAAAATGTGTTTTCTTTTGTATTTTTTTAATGAATTAAAGTTTATGACAACCTTTTTCCAAAACACAATATAGAATGTGAGATACAACAGGATAATGCATACATTCATCATTTTTTTTCAAAATGGTTACAAAAAAGTGGGACCCGTAAAATGTACTGTGGGACCCCCTTTTTATGACTTAATGGGGGGACCCCAGTTTGAAAATTCCTAGTGCCAACACTGATACTGTATAGTAAAAATATTGTAATAGTGTAAAAACTGCTTCACATAAAATTATTACTTTTTAATGCAAAATGGTGACATTTGTCATTTAAAATTCTGACTTTTATAACAATATTGCCAATTTTTTTGTTGTTATTGTAAAATAGTGAACATTTTTTAGCAAAATTATGACTTTTGTCACACTTTTGCCAAGTAAAATTCCGATTATTATTGTAACATTGCCAACATTTTAAAGTTTTCTTATAAAGTTGTGACTTTTGTCTTTTCATAAAATTGCCAAAATTCTAAGCTTTTTTGTGAAATTGCGACTGTTATTGAGTAAAATTCAATTTTTTATCATAATATTGCACAAATGTTCAGTTTTTCTTGCAAAATTTTGACTTGCGTTGAGTAAATTTACGACTTTTATTATAATACTGCCACAATTCTAAGTTTTTCCTGTGAAATTGTGACCTTTTTCCTGTGAAATTCCAACTAATTTTTCACAACAAGCTTTTTTATATTTGCATAGTATCTATATATTATTAATGTTGTAAATACAAATCTTTATATATCTAGAAAGGGTGGTCCTAAACAGGTAGGCATTTTTGGAGGTTTCAAGAAGGTAACAAATAAGACATAAATCATGGTCCCAATACGGAAAACCATTGCATCAATTAGAGAATGTCTCATTTTCACCCTTGGTGGTGAAATCTATTAATATTAGGGTGGTCCCAAAAAGGAGGGATTTTTCAAATTCACTGTGTGTCGGTTTTAAAAGTGCGCCCCCTCTGGTCAACATATGAAATAACAAGTGTGTGTAAAAATTGGAAGTGCTCCCCCTCTGGCCAACATATGCAATAAGTGTGTGTAAGGAATTGAAATGCACCCCCTTTGGCCAAAATTGATTTAAAAAAAATAAATAAATATGTATATAGAGACATACTGTAATAACTTGAAGTAAATAATGAAGATTAAAAACTAATTACAAACAAAAAACTCCCCCCCACCTCAAAAAAAAATTAACTAAAAGCAGTCTTTTTTCTTAGAAATTTGGGAACAATTTCTCATATTCTTTCTGTAATATTGCAATATTTTCTCGTAAAATTATTACTTTTTAATGTCATTTAAAATTCTGACTTTTATCACAATATTGCCAATTTTTTAAATTGTAAAATAGTGAAATTTTTTGAGCAAAATTATTTTTGTCACAATTTTGCCAAGTAAAATTCCGATTATTATTGTAACATTGCCAAAATTTTTAAGTTTTCTTATAAAATTGTGACTTTTGTCTTTTCATGAAATTGCCAAAATGCTAAGCTTTTTTGTGAAATTGTGACTGTTATTGAGTAAAATTCCAACTTTTATCATAATGTTGCACAAATGTTTAGTTTTTCTTGCAAAATTTTGACTTGCGTTGAGTAAATTTACGACTTTTATCATAATACTGCCAAAATTCTAAGTTTTTCCTGTGAAATTGGGACCTTTTTCTTGTGAAACTCATTTTTCACAACAAGCTTTTTCATATTTGCATAGTATGTATATATTATTAATGTTGTAAATGCAAATCTTTATATATCTAGAAAGGGTGGTCCTAAAGAGGGAGGCATTTTTCAGAGGTCTCAAGAAGGTAACAACTACAAGAGTGTGTGTGTGTGTGTGTGTGTGTGTGTGTGTGTGTGTGTGTGTGTGTGTGTGTGTGTGTGTGTGTGTGTGTGTGTGTGTGTGTGTGTGTGTGTGTGTGTGTGTGTGTGTGTGTAAGCGGCGAGCTCACAGGTTGATGATTCAATAATTGCGCGTTAAGGTCACATGTGCGGTTTATCTGGAAGCCGCAAGCAGCTCACAGCGGCCCATTGTGTGATTGGTTTTAACCTTCCACAGCTATTGATCAGCACCATTGACTTCCTTCTCGCCGCCACAGTTGCTTGTCTCTGTCTGTCTGTGCGTGCGTGCGTGTGTGTGTGAGTGTTAGAAGTGTAGCCTGCTGTGGATGTGAAGGAATGTGGTGTGTGTGTGTGTATGGATCCGGTTTAAAAAGGGGGCAGCGTCGTTGGCGAGCCGCGGCGCTAACGTGATTGCGAATGACAAAGCGTCCGGGTGGGTTTGTTAGCTCCATAATGGGGAATCAATAGACACAACACAGATGTCAATACAACATGCTTTATTGCGTTAAGCTGCCCCACGCCCACGCTGGGTACACACACACACACACACACACACAACCTGAGCATGCCCTGCAAAGGCAGAGTAACACATGCACGCAGACATTAACAATGTTTCTTTTTTTTTTTGTTATGTGTCGTTGTTTATCTGGTACTCATAATGTTGTTGATATTTTCTCCTTTTTGTATCGTTTTGCTCCCAAACACCCACAAAACCTCAATTTCTTAACTGAAAAAGTCAGTGTTCAAAAACAAGACAAAAAAAATACAAAAATGAGGGGTATTTTATTTGAACTAAGCAAAATTATCTGCCAATAGAACAAGAAAATTTGTCTTGTCAAGACTTTCCAAAACAAGTAAAATTAGCTAACCTCAATGAACCCAAAAATATCTTAAAATAAGTATATTCTCACTAATAAGAAAAAAAGAGATCTTTTTGCTCAATATGTTGAAAAATATTCTTAAATTAAGTAAATGCTAGTGCCATTATCTTGACATAATAAGCGCTCGGCATCATGATTTTTTTTTTCATGCTTGAAGTAAGAAATTATTACTTTAAAAAAGTAGTTTTATACTTGTGAGGGTTAATGACACAGCTTTGCCTCAGTTTATTCTCGTTTCAAGCATGTTTTACTCAATATAAGCCATAAAATCTCAGCTGTAATATCTTACTGAGATAATTTAGAACCAAAACACTTAAAACAAGTAAAACACTCTAACATAGTGAGAAGAATTATCTCATCAGACAGAAAATAAGCAAATATCACCCTTATTTGAGATATTTATTCTTACTTAGATTTCAGTTTTTGCAGGGCATTATTATGTTTTTGTTTCAAAATCTACTTGCTAAGCCATTTGTTACCGTTGGAAATTAAAAAAAATCAGTTCCGGGGTCAAACTGTGACTTTAAGTGTATAGGCCAAGCCTACTCAACTGCCGGCCCGCCAAAGGGACCCTTATGGGTATCATCTGATGGCTACTGCACTGTATGTGGACTTTGATTAAAAGCTGCTGCACTTTATATACTTCTGCACTTTAAATGAAGCTGCTAAAATACTGTAACTTGACCGCCCAGTGATTTGTAACTCACATACCCTCTATGTATTCTACGTGTATTTTAAATTGCTTATCATTATGCAATTTCAATATTATTGTGTATTTTTAATTGTGGATGTTAGATGCGCCATAAAAGGACTACAAATGGAAATTAGCGTGGTGCTAAATCTGGTGCAGCCATCTTCCTAATGTATGTAATGTAACTGCACAACGGCACAAAATCTCCCGGGGCAACCATTCTCCCGAATTTATCCCGATTTCCACCCGGACAACAATATTGGGGGCGTGCCTTAAAGGCACTGCCTTTAGCGTCCTCTCTCACCTGAAAAGGAGACTATTATATATGTCTCTGTTATCCATAGGTTTATCTATAACCCATAAAGTAGACAGGCACGGAGCTATTTCTCAGCGTGTGTTTATTCCAGCCGGCACGTTAATACACTGACACACAACATCCGGATTCCCATCATGCATTGCTTCAAAACTATGGCAAGTAGTAATGTCCAAAAACATAACAGAGACGAAGCAGAAGAAGGAAGAAGAGACATGGCGACGACGAGTAAGAACAAGAAGTACGCTTGCAAGTTCCAAAATGATTGGAAAAAAAATATTTCAATTCATCTAGGACAGCTCGAAGGGGAAGGAGTATGCTGCCTGCAAATTTTGTAGATCAGACTTCTCCATTGGACACGGTAGCCGAACGGATATACTCATTCATGAACGGATTATTTATATATATATATATATATATATATATATATATATACACTACCGTTCAAAAGTTTGGGGTCACATAGAAATGTCCTTATTTTTGAAGGAAAAGCACTGTACTTTTCAATGAAGATAACTTTAAACTAGTCTTAACTTTAAAGAAATGCACTCTATACATTGCTAATGTGGTAAATGACTATTCTAGCTGAGAATGTCTGGTTTTTGGTGCGATATCTACATAGGTGTATATAGGCCCATTTCCAGCAACTATCACTCCAGTGTTCTAATGGTACAATGTGTTTGCTCATTGGCTCAGAAGGCTAATTGATGATTAGAAAACCCTTGTGCAATCATGTTCACACATCTGAAAACAGTTTAGCTCGTTACAGAAGCTACAAAACTGACCTTCCTTTGAGCAGATTGAGTTTCTGGAGCATCACATTTGTGGGGTCAATTAAACGCTCAAAATGGCCAGAAAAAGAGAACTTTCACCTGAAACTCGACAGTCTATTCTTGTTCTTAAAAATGAAGGCTATTCCACAAAATTGTTTGGGTGACCCCAAACTTTTGAACGGTAGTGTATATATATATATATGTACATATATATATAAAATACCGTATTTTTCGGAGTATAAGTCGCTCCGGAGTATAAGTCGCACCGACCGAAAATGCATAATAAAGAAGGAAAAAACCATATAAATCGCACTGGAGTACAAGTCGCATTTTTGGGTGAAATTTATTTGATAAAACCCAACACCAAGAATACATATTTGAAAGGCAATTTAAAACAAATAAAGAATAGTGAACAACAGGCTGAATAAGTGTACGTTATATGAGGCATAAATAACCAACTGAGAACGTGCCTGGTATGTTAACGTAACATATTATGGTAAGAGTCATTCAAATAACTATAACATATAGAACATGCTATACGTTTACCAAACAATCTGTCACTCCTAATCGCTAAATCCCATGAAATCTTATACGTCTAGTCTCTTACGTGAATGAGCTAAATAATATTATTTGATATTTTAATAATTTCACACATAAGTCGCTCCTGAGTATAAGTCGCACCCCCGGCCAAACTATGAAAAAAACTGCGACTTATAGTCAGAAAAATATACGGTACTTGAAAATATATACACCCCCCGCTACAACCCTCCACCCCCACAATCTCCCGAATTCGTAGGTCTCAAGGTTGGCAAGTATGGGGCCAGTAAAAGTCGGGCTGCGGGCCACAAATGGCCCCCGGGCCGCACTTTGGAGAACTCTGACTAGGGATGTCCGATAATGGCTTTTTGCCGATATTCCGATATTGTCCAACTCATAATTACCAATACCGATATCAACCGATACCGATCTAACACACAAATGAACACATTCTTATGCCTAATTTGGACAACCAGGTATGGTGAAGATAAGGTCCTTTTTAAAAAAAACAAAAATAATAAAATAAGGTAAATAAATTAAAAACATTTTCTTGAATAAAAAAGAAAGTAAAACAATATAAAAACAGTTACATGGAAACTAGTAATGAATGAAAATGAGTAAAATTAAGTGTTAAAGGTTAGTACTATTAGTGGACCAGCAGCACGCACAATCATGTGTGCTTACGGACTGTATCCCTTGCAGACTGTATTGATATATATTGATATATAATGTAGGAACCAGAATATTAATAACAGAAAGAAACAACACGTTTGTGTGAATGAGTGTAAATGGGGGAGGGAAGTTTTTTGGGTTGGTGTACTAATTGTAAGTGTATCTTGTGTTTTTTATGTTGATTTAATTTTAAAAAATGTAAAAAAATTTAAACGATACCGATAATAAAAAAAAACGATACCGATAATTTCCGATATTACATTTTAAAGCATATTATCGGACATCCCTACCTCTGACCCAATCCTTCTTTCAAGGGAAAAATAGGGCTGCAAAATTGTCAAAGCGAAAAATGTCAGTTCCAGGACTTAATATGTGTGTTTTTTTCCCGCTAAATTGCGGTCAAGCTCTGTTTTTGTACAATTGTCAGATCTGCATTCCTGTAATTGTGACACGCTTTGCTCATCTCCGGCGAACCCCATTCCACCGCGCGTTAACCTAAAATTGAGCGTTTTGCGTCATTTCACTAGATGGCCGCTACCTGCTGCTCGCGTCCGGCCGCTTGAACTCGGCTTCACCTCCGAAATATCATTGTTGCCTTGGAAACGCGCGCGCACACACACGGCAATGATGGCCGCAGAAAGCATTAGTGGTTAAATTGGCTGCACTCAGGCTAGTATATTTGACTGCCTCTCTTTGGTCACATCATTGACAATTACGTCTCGGTGTGCCTTTGTTGCCAATGCATGTAACCTTTCACTTATTTACTTGTACAAAAAAAAAATAGCTACATTTTTACTACTTTAGTGTGCATGCGCATGTGTCCATTTTACACCCCTGCCAGATAATGACCCCGAGCACAGGAGGGCACCTTTCTTTGCTTTAACGTCAATGTGCAGGCTAAATCGAATGCACTCGGCGTGCGGGGCCGTCTTTGTCCCGCGAGGTCCGCATCACGCACCCCTGGCCTGCCCGTGCATGTCCGTACAACCGAGACATATCAATTCCCTCAAAAAATTGAGCGCACGCTGCGACTCGGTTTCGCCAAGTTGAAAGGCCGAATGAAAGCGATGAAATGCGGACTGGAGACCCGTTTAGTGCATCACAGCTCGGGGTGGAAGGTCACACGTGCGTATTTCTGCTTGGACGGAATAGAGCTGCAACTAACGATTATTTTGACAAGTCGATTAGTCAACGATTATCTTAACGATTAGTCGACTAATCAAATAATAAAGCCTACACATACTTAAAGGCCTACTGAAAGCCAATACTACCGACCACGCAGTCTGATAGTTTATATATCAATGATGAAATCTTAACATTGCAACACATGCCAATACGGCCGGGTTAACTTATAAAGTGCAATTTTAAATTTCCCTGGAAACTTCCGCAGGGCCAACACAGATAGACAGACAACATTCACACTCACATTCACACTAATTCCTTCATAAATATTTTATTTTTACCGTAACTGTAATATTACCTGACCGCTTCTATGTCAGCTACCTCTCTTTGTTTATAATGTATATTTTCTGCTGGATTTACTCTTTATTTTATGCTGCCCTTTTTTTTTGCTGCAGCTGTAATTAGGATGTGTTATATATTGTCTATAAAAATATAATATATCATTATATATTATATATGTAAATATTACATATTTGTTATATTTTATATTGCTACTATGGTAAAAAAAATTCTACTTTATACCCCCATCCTTTGTAACTGAGCTACTGTGTGGAACAATTTCCCCTTGTGGATCAATAAAGTTAGTCTAAGTCTAACTGTGCTGCTCATTCAGCTGTTACAAAAATAAAAAATTAATATCAAAATGTTTTCATTAAAAAGAAAGGAAAGGCGAAGTGGTAAAAAAAACAATTAACCTCGTTTATGTATTTAAAAAAAACAGTTAAAATAGCAGCATGAAAACAAAACACAAAATGTAACTTCCTCGAAATAATGTATGTCCTTCGCTTTGTGGTAGGTTCCTGCAGACGTTATCTCCTTCTGTTGTTGACTATTTGTTTCATACGGTGTTGATGTGGAAATGGTTGCCTCTGCATTTTGTTGGTGTGGCACCGAACGGAGATGTTGACATGCGGAGATTCAAACACTGTTCATTCTCTAGCGGGTGACTTTTCAAATGATGCTACATATTAGCAGTAATACTACTTTTTGTAGTAACGCTTTTGCCCCACACTTGACATATTACGGTTGTCTGTTCGACATCTACCCGCTTGAAGCCAAACCACCGCCAGACGATGGACCCTGTGCTGTTTTTCTTGGGAATTAATTCTTCCTTCATTTGTTACCAGATTCGCACCTTCTTTCTCTCGTATTACCACTCGCACCACAGCTAACGTTACCCATGCCGCTACCTCTCTGCTCCGCGAGGGCGTACACGTATGTGACGTATTTAAGAAGGTGCGCTTGTTTTACGCCTCTGTGAGGAGGAGAGACAAAGAGTGAGAAAAGCCTGTAGTGTAATGCCCGCAGCTAAAAGCAACTGTGTGAGAACGTATACTCGAATATCTTGATATAGTCATTTTCTACATCGCACAAAGACAAACCCGCGATATATCGAGTATGTCGATACATCGCCCAGCCCTAGTTGTACGTTTATATATCGTAACGTTACTTTCGTACATGGCCAGCAACAGCATTTGTGTTTCCTCGTCATCCACCGTGTTTAAAGGTTGCAGAGGGACTGCAAATTTTTCCATAAGTTGTTTATATTCAGACAAGGCAAGCGCAAGAATAGCTTTTGTAGATGTGGCCGACTTGATTTCTGACTACGTAACTGAAACGCTTACAAATTGGCTGTGATGTAATTCCCAGCTCCGACTTCCAACATCCAAAGTAGATGTCATATCATGTGTAGTGGCAAAGACATGCGTCATTTTTGGAGGTTTTTTTTACCATATTGATTTATAATCACTATCATATATATGTATGTATATATGTATCTGTGTATATGCATGTATATACGTATCTGTATACCAGGGGTGGGCAATTAATTTTTACCGGGGGCCGCATGAGCAACCCGAGCACTGCTGGAGGGCCACACCGACAATATTTCAATTAAATTTTGCTCAAATTATTTTTGATATACCATAAGATAAATAATAATAATAATAATATTTTCATTTAACCTAACTTATCTTTATTCAAAAGCAGATGGCTTTTGATGGTTTTATTTTTAACACTTTCTTACACAACGCTTCCTGATGTGTAATACCATGCAAAAATTTAAATTTCTGTCACTTTATCCTGCATCGTCTTTGTTGTGAACGTAGCACGCCTGCAAGGTGATTGGCGAAGAAGGAGGAAGCGTTGCTGTTGCGGAAATAAGGAGTGAGGATAGACGTGTGTGTGGAAAGAACGAGATAAGTTGAGCTGTGTTAGTATAGCTTGCTCAATAAAAGTTTAAAAAGAGCATCAGACTTGGTGTGCACTTCTTCTGGACGCTACAATTGGAGTCAGAAGCGGCATGAAATGCCTCCGAGTTCGCCTTGCCATCAAACCTGGGAGTCTTCATTGAGGGCGGAATTCTTCCATTATAAGCAGCGTGCGCTGCACCTGTAGACGCTGCCTCTGTCCTTCCTCCCTTTCTCTCTCGCTTTGCGGCGAGCTCCTCACGTCCTAGATTCACACAGACATCTGCAGTGCTGCCGGCACCATAAGTCCCCACTCAATGTCATTTCCCTCCCGTTCCATCTTGACAAAGTCGCCAGGAAACATCGGGACACGTACCTCCCGATGACGTAGCAGGCTGAGCACAAAATTAAGCAGCGCAGTATGCACAAAGATTTACTTCTGACACCAATTGTAGCGTCCAAAAGAAGTGCACACCAAGTTTGACGCTCTTTTTAAACTTTTATTGAGCAACCTATACTAACACAGCTCAACTTATCTCGTTCCTTCCACACGCACGTCTATCCTCACTCCTTCCGCAACTCAAGAACACAACATCAACTTCAGCAGGTCGTTACACTATATTCTTTAAACACAGCAACATGTGTACCACAAATTAAGCACACGGCTTTACCTTTACTTGGCAGTCCATGTCTTTTTTAAAACACGCCATTCGTCATCAACTTTTCTCTTTTTAGCGTCTCTGGGATAACCGGGCATCACTTGTCGCTGTGCGCCTTCACTCTCAGGACATACGCCCATAAATAACACTTTTCAAAATAAAAGCAGCACAGTTGTATTGTACGCACGACGACATAGATGATTTTTTAAAATGTATTTTGTAATTTGTGATTGCCGCTGCGCGCACGAGCATACGTCCACACAGAAGTAATACAAATAACGCTTTTCAAAACAAAAGCAACACCGTTGTATTGCACACTCGAGATGGATACTTTTTAAAATTTATTTTGTAATTTATGATTGGCTTCACGCGGGCCGGACAGGGACGCACAAAGGGCCGGATGCGGCCCGCGGGCCGCAGAATGCCCAGGTCTGCTGTATACAGTCGCGATTAAAAGTTTGCATACACTTGTAAAGAACATAATATCATGGCTGTCTTGAGTTTCCAATACTTTCTACAGCTCTTATTTTTTTGTGATAGAGTGATTGGAGCACATACTTGTTGGTCACAAAAAACATTCATGAAGTTTGGTTCTTTTATGAATTTATTATGGGTCTACTGAAAATGTGAGCAAATCTGCTTGGTCAAAAGTATACATACAGCAATGTTGTTGGCAAGTTTCACTGCAATAAGGCGCTTTTGGTAGCCATCTACAAGCTTCTGCTTGAATTTTTGGCCACTCCTCTTGACAAAATTGGTGCAGTTCAGCTAAATGTGTTGGTTTTCTGACATGGACTTGTTTCTTCAGCATTGTCCACACATTTCAGTCAGGACTTTGGAAGGCCATTCTAAAACCTTCATTCTAGCCTGATTTAGCCATTCCTTTACCACTTTTGACGTGTGTTTGGGGTCATTGTCCTGTTGGAACACCCAACTGCGCCCAAGACCCAACCTCCGGGCTGATGATTTGAGGTTGTCCTGAAGAATTTGAAGGTAATCCTCCTTTTTCATTGTCCCATTTAAAGCACCAGTTCGATTGGCAGCAAAACAGGCCCAGAGCATAATACTACCGCCACCATGCTTGACGGTAGGGATGGTGTTCTTGGGATTAAAGGCCCCACCTTTTCTCCTCCAAACATATTGCTGGGTATTGTGGCCAAACAGCTCAATTTTTGTTTCATCTGACATCACATGGACAAAGATAAGACCTTCTGGAGGAAAGTTCTGTGGTCAGATGAAACGTTTGCTGTAGTGTGCCTACAGAAATGACGTTATGGGCGCACCTGATTAGCTCAAATTGCCTTAACTGCAGCGCCACCCGTTATTTTTGGTATAACACCATACGTTGGTGGGGAGAGAGAGATTGCTTTGGATCATTGACACATGTGAATGGAGATGTTTTACCACCTTTTTAAAAAGTATCCATTAGTCTAAATCCACTGGAATAAAATATTGGTGGAAGAAGTTTGGACAGCCCTCACTGTAATGTCACAGCATCACTAAAAGATTGCAGCCCTTACAAAAAGGGGTGTGACAGTACGTCATAATGACGGTTGAGAATGTACTACAACTGAGTGATTATGGTGATTATGATTATGGTCAAAGTAGAAATCATGATTTATTTAACTTTTTACTTCGATTTTGGTTAATGCACGATTATTCCACTCTCAAATATCACGGCAAGAAGAACGGCATATTGACGTCTCTTTATGTCAGAGCTGGGCAAATATTTTGACTCGGGGGGCCACATTTCATTTTACATTTCATATAACAAACATGTCAATACCTATTAAACAAAAATGGAAAAAACTGATGTTTTTTCATATTCGACACCAATGTTTTATTTTCAGAGTAAAAGCGGGAGTGCCTGGCTAAAATTAATTTGAAAACCTACACAGACACGGCACAACAAGGACTTACAACTACAGATATCTTTACACGCAACACACGAAAGTGGAGGCAAAAAAGGATTTGATCACGCACCATGCAACACTATAGTACAGTATTTTCTTACAAGCCTGTCCGTGGTCCTGTATTCAAAATTGCTACATTCGGTTTCGGTGTCGGAATGTAAAAAAAACATCAATTTTGGTCGGTTTCTGTTGATATGTGCTTAGATTTCTTTAGATGTCAGTTTATGTTGGGCCATGTCTAAAATTATTTCTGTGTAGGTTTTTTTTTAGCACTTATCCAGACTCACAGGCACACGGGTACCATGGTATTTATTCCTGCTTTTACTTTGAAAATAAAACTTCCGATGTGTGCAAAAAAACACCATCCATTTTGGTCTGTTTTTGCATTTCTGTTATATGAAAATAAACCGTTTTTAGATGTAGTTATTGCTCCTTGACGGCAGAAGCAATAAACACTTAGTTTATTTGGTACGTGTACCTTCCGTTCATTCTATTTCGAATTCTTAAATGCAAATCAAAAAACTAATTTCGGGTAATTTTTTCTATTTTCATTTCTGAAACAAAAGTTGGACAACTATTTAATGAGACTTTTTTAAAACAACAACAAGACTCCTGCTGAACAAAGATGTAACCGTTATGCTAAAAACATGCTAGACGCGAAGGAAAAGCTAAAATACTGCTTCCGTTTCAATTTGTCATCACGCAAATTGCCACGCATTTTTGTATTTTGGATTAACATAAATTGGATTTTTGTGTTTATCTGGAAAAATAAAAATCCATAAAAAGAAAACGGCACCAAATCCAATTTTATGGCAATATATTAACCCTTTTTTTTGTTTGTTTTCAAATCTGCCACATGTAATAAAAATAGAAAAACAGCCCTAATTTTGTTTTTTGATTTGCCTTTCAGAATTGGAAATAGAATAAACGGAAGGTACACGGACCTTATATTCTTTTTTGCATTTACAATTAAATTTTTAATTAAAAAATGTTTTATTTTTCAATTTCCATTAATGAAAAATCCAATGACCAAAACATACTCTAAAAAGCTTACATTTCAGTTTGTTGTTCTCGTTTTTCTTTTGTTTGTTTATGCGTGGAAGCTGTAATATGCAGTTTAGACTTTGAAATGCTGTCGCTAATTGCTAATGCTCATGAAAACCATATCGATGACGAACACCTGAAGGGCTGCTGCTCGTTCCAGCTAACAAAATATAATCGGAGGTGCTTTCACTTGCACTTAAATTGCTTTCTCCACCTTCGCTTAAATTCCAAAGTTGGAACCGGGAAATGATAAGCGTCTTATGCTCTTAATCCCAGATCACCGTCGCTATGTCATCTGGATGTCTTGGGGCCTCCGCGACCCGTCCTTATCCTGAAACTTCTCGCTGGCTTTTCAGACAATGTGCCGCCAACAAACACAAATCCAGTTTGTGTTGCCATTTGTCGTGATTGTTTAGGGCGAGCGTTGTCAAACACTTTCAACCTGGATCCACATTTTCTAATAAAAGTTGCCACCTGCTTTTAATGTAAGTCAAACAAAGCAAGTCTATTGGTTTGTTTTGTTTATAGTTTGGAACATAAATGTCCAAAGGGCATTTTAAACTAACGTATTAAGTAAATGGAGATGAACTGCTAAATGCATTCATACAAATAATGCTAAAATGTCAAATCAAAATTGCTGAAGACAACAAAATTATAATGAATGTATAATTGTGGAGTGTATGTGTGATGTATTCATGAAGATGACTAAAACACTGCGCCATTTTACTTCAAAATAAAAACAATGGTTTTATATAATATATTTTAATTAGAGATGTCCGATAATGACTTTTTTGCCGATATCCCGATATTGTCCAACTCTTAATTACCGATTCCGATATCAACCGATACCGATATATACAGTCGTGGAATTAACACATTATTATGCCTAATTTTGTTGTGATGCCCCGCTGGATGCATTAAACAATGTAACAAGGTTTTCCAAAATAAAGCAACTCAAGTTATGGAAAAAAAATGCCTCAAAACAGCAGCTTGGAATTTGGGACATGCTCCTGAGAGAGCATGAGGAGGTTGAAGTGGGCGAGGTTGAGTTGGGGGGGGCGGGGTTTTGGGGGTGGGAGGGGGGATAGCGGGGGTGTATATTGTAGCGTCCCGGAAGAGTTAGTGCTGCAAGGGGTTCTGGGTATTTGTTCTGTTGTGTTTATGTTGTGTTACGGTGCGGCTGTTCTCCCGAAATGTGTTTGTCATTCTTGTTTGGTGTGTTGGTTCACAGTGTGGCGCATATTTGTAACAGTGTTAAATTTGTTTATACGGCCAACCTCAGTGTGACCTGTATGGCTGTTGACCAAGTATGCCTTACATTCACTTGTGTGTGTGATAAGCCGTAGATATTGTGTGATTGGGCCGGCACGCCCCCAATATTGTTGTCTGGGTGGAAATCGGGAGAAATACGGGAGAATGGTTGCCCCGGGAGATTTTCGCGAGGGGCACTGAAATTCGGGAGTCTCCTGGGAAAATCGTGAGGGTTGGCAAGTATGACTGGGAGACGCAACTGCATGCATACTTGGTCAACAGCCATACAGGTCACACTGAGGGTAGCCGTATAAACAACTTTAACACTGTTACAAATATGCGGCACACTGTGAACCCACACCAAACAAGAATGACAAACACATTTCGAGAGAACATCCGCACCGTAACACAACATAAACACAACAGAACAAACACCCAGAATCCCTTGCAGCACTAACTCTTCCGGGACGCTACAATATATGTGCACCGCTACCCCCTCCCCCCCATCCCCCCAACCCCGCCCATCTCAACCTCCTCATAGTCTCTCTCAGGGAGAGCATGTCCCAAATTCCAAGCTGCTGTTTTGAGGCATGTTAAAAAAAATAACGCACTTTGTGACTTCAATAATAAATATGGCAGTGCCATGTTGGCATTTTTTTCCATAACTTGAGTTGATTTATTTTGGAAAACCTTGTTACATTGTTTAATGCATCCAGCGGGGCATCACAACAAAATTAGGCATAATAATGTGTAGGGATTTCCGATAATGGCTTTTTGCTGATATCCGATATTCCGATATTGTCCAACTCTTAATTACCGATACCGATATCAACCAATACCGATATCAACCGATACCGATATATACAGTCGTGGAATTAACACATTATTATGCCTAATTTGGACAACCAGCTATGGTGAAGATAAGGTCTTTTTAAAAAAAATTCATTAAATAAAATAAGATAAATAAATTAAAAACATTTTCTTGAATAAAAAAGAAAGTAAAACCATATAAAAACAGTTACATAGAAACTAGTAATTAATGAAAATGAGTAAAATGAACTGTTAAAGGTTAGTACTATTAGTGGACCAGCAGCACGCACAATCATGTGTGCTTACGGACTGTATCCCTTGCAGACTGTATTGATAAATAATGTAGGAACCAGAATATTAATAACAGAAAGAAACAACCCTTTTGTGTGAATGAGTGTAAATGGGGGAGGGAGGTTTTTTGGGTCGGTGTACTAATTGTAAGTGTATCTTGTGTTTTTTATGTTGATTTCATTAAAAAAAAATTACAAAATAAAACCGATACCGATAATTTAAAAAAACGATACCGATAATTTCCGATATTAAATTTTAAAGCATTTATTGGCCGATAATATCTCAAATAATGTGTTAATTCCACGACTGTATATATCGGTATCGGTTGATATCGGTATCGGTAATTAAGAGTTGGACAATATCGGATATCGGTAAAAACGCCATTATCGGACATCTCTAGTTTGGATGTTTTTGCAAGTTTTTTTAAAAAAGGCATGCATGTATTTACTGTTTAGAATGTATTAAAAAAAGAAAAACAGGTGTTCTGCTATTACATAAGGATTGTATGAGAGAGGCAAAAAAAAAAAAGTGCAGTTCCCCTTTGAAAAGCAGAGATGTGATGCATACTGCCTTCTACTGTGTGACAAGCACCATTTACATAGAGTCCCATTATAATGTGTTGATGAGTGAGGGCAAACAGGTAGTATCAAATCGCTTTATGGCGGACCGCCACAAATAAATGAATGTATGGGAAAGACTGGTGTGTAATTAAGGTTAGTAGATAATGTGGCGGATATCTTGCATAGTGCAGAGCGACGTCCTCACAATAGTGAAGCCAGCGTTGAATCCCCTGCTAGTGGCGTCAGTTTGTGTGTCGATACATAATGCTCCTATTTGAAGACACACAACATTTATGGGGGGGGGGGGGGGGGCATTACGACATTTAGCTAATAAAGTCAGCTGACCCAAGTGGCGGTTAGTCAGATTGGATCACGCCTCCTTTGTGTCCCTTTGGCCGCTGGTCAGCTTTTTAGGGGGGGCGACAAGGGGCTACTCAATCGGCCCCCCTCCCCAATTTAATTTAGCGGACAGGATTTATGGTAATGAACGCAAGGGGCGCGTCCTTCCTTGGCCTGACCCCTTCACTCCCTTCCCTCGTTGAGGTAGTGTGGGGACAGTTCTCAGTGAAAAATGTAATATCAGGCTGGAGGGGGGGGGTATGTATGAAAAGACAGAAGTAAAGAGACAACAATGGAGGACTACCAAGGAGGAAGGGGGGTGGGAGGGAAGCTTTTTAATAAATCTGAGTGCTTCAATATGCTCAACTAACTTCACACACACTCTCTAGTACACACACGTCGTATTGCTCATAGCGCGTCATGCATTTATCCACCATTTGATTGCTCTAATGCAGGGGTGGGCAATTAATTTTTACCGGGGGCCGCATGAGCAACCCGAGCACTGCTGGAGGGCCACACCGACAATATTTTAATTAAATTTTGCTCAAATTATTTTTGATATACCATAAGATAAATAATAATAATAATAATATTTTCATTTAACCTAACTTATCTTTATTCAAAAGCAGATGGCTTTTGATGGTTTTATTTTTAACACTTTCTTACACAACGCTTCCTGATGTGTAATACCATGCAAAAATTAAAATTTCTGTCACTTTATCCTGCATCCTCTTTGTTGTGAACGTAGCACGCCTGCAAGGTGATTGGCGAAGAAGGAGGAAGCGTTGCTGTTGCGGAAATAAGGAGTGAGGATAGACGTGTGTGTGGAAAGAACGAGATAAGTTGAGCTGTGTTAGTATAGCTTGCTCAATAAAAGTTTAAAAAGAGCATCAGACTTGGTGTGCACTTCTTCTGGACGCTACAATTGGAGTCAGAAGCGGCATGAAATGCCTCCGAGTTCGCCTTGCCATCAAACCTGGGAGTCTTCATTGAGGGCGTAATTCTTCCATTATAAGCAGCGTGCGCTGCACCTGTAGACGCTGCCTCTGTCCTTCCTCCCTTTCTCTCTCGCTTTGCGGCGAGCTCCTCACGTCCTAGATTCACACAGACATCTGCAGTGCTGCCGGCACCATAAGTCCCCACTCAATGTCATTTCCCTCCCGTTCCATCTTGACAAAGTCGCCAGGAAACATCGGGACACGTACCTCCCGATGACGTAGCAGGCTGAGCACACAATTAAGCAGCGCAGTATGCACAAAGATTTACTTCTGACACCAATTGTAGCGTCCAAAAGAAGTGCACACCAAGTTTGACGCTCTTTTTAAACTTTTATTGAGCAACCTATACTAACACAGCTCAACTTATCTCGTTCCTTCCACACGCACGTCTATCCTCACTCCTTCCGCAACTCAAGAACACAACATCAACTTCAGCAGGTCGTTACACTATATTCTTTAAACACAGCAACATGTGTACCACAAATTAAGCACACGGCTTTACCTTTACTTGGCAGTCCATGTCTTTTTTAAAACACGCCATTCGTCATCAACTTTTCTCTTTTTAGCGTCTCGGGGATAACCGGGCATCACTTGTCGCTGTGCGCCTTCACTCTCAGGACATACGCCCATAAATAACACTTTTCAAAATAAAAGCAGCACAGTTGTATTGTACGCACGACATAGATGATTTTTTAAAATGTATTTTGTAATTTGTGATTGCCGCTGCGCGCACGAGCATACGTCCACACGGAAGTAATACAAATAACGCTTTTCAAAACAAAAGCAGCACCGTTGTATTGCACACTCGAGATGGATACTTTTTAAAATTTATTTTGTAATTCATGATTGGCCTCACGCGGGCCGGACAGGGACGCACAAAGGGCCGGATGCGGCCCGCGGGCCGCAGAATGCCCAGGTCTGCTCTAATGAATCCATTCTGTCAATAATATTACATTAAAGGGGACTTATGACGATATTATGAATCTATATTCATACTTGCCAACGTTGGCAAACCGGGGTTTGGTGGTAGCGGGGGGTGTATATTGTAGCATCCCGGAAGAGTTAGTGCTGCAAGGGGTTCTGGGTATTTGTTCTGTTGTGTTTATGTTGTGTTACGGTGCGGATGTTCTCCCGAAATGTGTTTGTCATTCTTGTTTGGTGTGGGTTCACAGTGTGGTGCATATTTGTAACACTGTTAAAGTTCTTTATACGGCCACCCTCAGTGTGACCTGTATGGCTGTTGATCAAGCATGCCTTGCATTCACTTGTGTGTGTAAAAGCCGCATATATTATGTGACTGGGCCGGCACGCTGTTTGTATGGAGGAAAAGCGGACGTGATGACAGGTTGTAGAGGACGCTAAAGGCAGTGCCTTTAACCCTGTAAGACCCAAATATAGAAAAACATAAAAATAAAAAATAAATACCTTTCAGATGTTGTTGTAGGAGGCATTTGATGCAGAAATTGAAGAGTTTAAAAAAATGTTTATGTATGTTTTTAGAGAAATGTTGTAATATTGCAACATTGGGCTTTGATGGGAGCAGAATTTCTTTATTTGTACTCACGTTGTCTGAACAACTAAGGGTTCATTTGCAGGGTTGATTGCTTACTTATCCCCATAACGGTATATACCATTAATAATAATCACACATTAGTTATATTTTTATGAAGTCATCTATTACAAATATAAAAAATATGAAACAAGATAAAACTCTTAAACGCTTTTTCCCCCTCTTTTTTTCTTTTCATGCCATTGGTCATGAAAACTTTCATTGGTGGTGAAAGTCCTAAAAACAGTCCCTGTCGTCTGTAAAACGTCTGTAGAATGTATACTATCCATGTATGGAGAAAATACTTCAGCCAATGGTGTAGTGGAGGGAATACAACCTGTTTGAGCCCACTGCAACAAGCCAGCTATTTGACTACCACATTCACCCAGTGTTGTGTAATTGCAACAATTATGTAACAAGCTCTAAATGAAATTTGATGCATCTTCCACAATAACTACACATGTACATGCTCTAGACATTGTAATAACAACCCAAAAAAACACAAAAGACATTTTAATTACTTGAATCTGATTAATCCAGTCCAATGAAACTAATAGATGTTGTTCGAAGGAAACCTTGAGAGGTTGTGTGAGTTCATGGCCAGAAGGCGTGACTTATAAACAAATGTACGATCTAATAGCCTTGTGAGACTGAACAATAGGACCCAATGACTATGTCAATGTGGTAAAAAAAAATAAATATATATATATAACAGATTGTTTTTTAGGATGGTTAAAGGTAACGTAATTTTACAACAAGGGGTCTTACAGGGTTAAGGCACGCCCCCAATATTATTGTCCGGGTGGAAATCGGGAGAAATTCGGGAGAATGGTTGCCCCGGGAGATTTTCGGGAGGGGCACTGAAATTCGGGAGTCTCCCAGGAAAATCGGGAGGGTTGGCAAGTATGATTGGCGGTGGTCTCAATCAGGGGCGTCCAAACTTTTTCCACTGAAAGCCACACGCTGAAAAATCAAAGCATGCGCAGGACCATTTGGATATTTTTCATTTTTGAAACCCATCCATCCATCCATCCAGCCCCCCCATGTCCCTCTCAGAGTCAAGTCGCCACCTCATCGCAGGTCCAACATGGATAGATAGAGAACATTCTCACACTAGGGCCAACTTAGTGTCACCCAATACAATATATGTATATATATTTTTTTACCTTTAGTGCTCTCTTTAAGTTTGGCCCCATAGACCCGGAAGGGTTTCAGTCATCCATCCATCCATTTTCTACCGCTTGTACTTTTTAGGGTCGTGGGTAGGCGGGGTACACCCTGGACAAGTCGCCACCTCATCGCAGGGCCAACACAGATAGACAGACAACATTCACACTCACATTCACACACTAGGGCCAATTTAGTGTTGCCAATCAACCTATCCCCAGGTGCATGTCTTTGGAGGTGGGAGGAAGCCAGAGTACCCGGAGGGAACCCACGCAGTCACGGGGAGAACATGCAAACTCCACACAGAAAGATCCAGAGCGTAGGATTGAACCCAGGACCTTCGTATTGTGAGGCAGATGCACTAACCCCTCTACTACCGTGCTGCCGTGGTTTCAGTCATAAATATGTAAAAATAAGTCATACACTTAAATCTCTAGACCTACTTCAAGTCTCTCTGCCAATATAGTAATTTTTTGTTTTTTTTATGTTTTATATATATTTTCTTTTTTATGGCAAAAACAGAAAACATGCAATATTTTCCCCCAAACTGGAATATTTAATGTGAAGTAATTTGAACCTTAAATAGGCCCATAACTAAATTCATTATTTTTTGAGCAATGACATTTAAAAAAAAAAAATTGTACAACCTAAAATGGTTGGGGATCCAAAAGGGCTCACTCATAAAGTGTTAATAATAAGTCATTTTACATTTATTTTACTTTCAACGCTTAAGGGCAAACTGCACTTTTTTTTTGGAATTTTGCCTATTGTTCACAATCATTATGAGAGACAAGAACACATCTTTTTTTAGGATTTTAAAGATGATAATAATGCTTGAAAGATATGGCTAAAGGGAGTCACGTTGTAGCCTTCTAAGCCTCATAAACAACTTCAAAACCCTCCATCAACATTGTAAAAACACACTGCAAGTATATACAGTATATAATGTAGTAACAGACATGTTCATAACAATATGTAATATGTACAATATTTACTAGGGGTGTGGGAAAAAATCGATTCGAATTCGAATCGCGATTCCCACGTGTGCAATTTAGAATCGATTGTCATTTTTAAAAAATGTATTTATTTATTTTTTATTTATTTATTTATCTATTTATTTATTTATTTGTTTATTTGTATTTTTATTTTTTTTATTTTTTTTATTAATCAATCCAACAAAACAATACATAGCAATACCATAACAATGCAATCTAATTCCAAAACCAAACCCGACCCAGCAACACTCAGAACTGTAATAAACAGAGCAATTGAGAGGAGACACAAACATGACACAGAACAAACCAAAAGTAGTGAAACAAAAATGAATATTATCAACAACAGTATCAATATTAGTTACAATTTCAACATAGCAGTGATTAAAAATCCCTCATTGACATGATCATTAGACATTTATTAAAAAAATAAATAAAAGAACAATAGTGTCACAGTGGCTTACACTTGCATCGCATCTCATAAGCTTAACAACACACTGTGTCCAATATTTTCACTAAGATAAAATAAGTCATATTTTTGTTTCATTTAATAGTTAAAACAAGTGTACATTATTGCAATCAGTTGATAAAACATTGTCCTTTACAATTATAAAAGCTTTTTACAAAAATCTACTACTCTGCTTGCATGTCAGCAGACTGGGGTAGATCCTGCTGAAATCCTATGTATTGAATGAATAGAGAATCCTTTTGAATCGGGAAAATATCGTTTTTGAATCGAGAATCGCGTTGAATCGAAAAAAATTGATTTTGAATCGAATCGTGACCCCAAGAATCGATATTGAATCGAATCGTGGGACACCCAAAGATTTGCAGCCCTAATATTTACCATATCATTTTAATCATTTCCGGGACTGATTTATTCCACGCATTGATTTCCGTTTGCATAGCAGCGCACGTCTGACTCGTGGATACAAAACGCTTGTGTGTGTTCTAACCATGTTAGACTCGCTAACAAAGTACGAAGACGACTATTTTTAGACACATGAGGATTCACGACCTTATCTTTCTTCATCTGAATTTATAGAGGATGAACTACTGCTTCTAGAAGCGAGCACGAAGGAAGAGTGAGACGTTGGAGCAGAGGGTAGCTGAGAAAGTGAGATGAAAGTGACGACGCTATAAATGTGGAACTCGTAGTCAAGCTATTATGGCATAAATGGTGTGCTTACCCATAATTAAGCGGAAAAAACGTCCCTGGCCAGCTGGACCAAACTCACAACTGTCCATCGAGTGAGTCACTTTAATATCGATCATGATGCACGTCATGCGTGTTAGTACAACTACATTACATACGCTGTCTGGCCAGCTTAGCTGTGTACAAACAAAACATGAAATAACACTTTACAGATACTGTAATGTTCATGTTTTTCAGTCAGTACACATTGGTGTTGTATCGCGGTGTTGTGCATTACAAACTCAAACGTGTTTTGTGCTGATGTGGAAGCTAGCTCATTTCTTGCCGAAGCTAGCTTTTACGGCTAATACCGTAACATGGCGATGTGTTATTACGCTGGAAAAAGTGTTCCTCGGGATTGGCTCTTACAATAACAACGTCGCTACAGCTTGGTTATTATACAGGTTACGGAACGTAAATGAAGTATTGACTGTTTTTGAATGCATTTTTAAAGTGACTTAGAGGTAGAATTGATTGCTCCCATTAGCTGCATTGCTAGCCACATAGAACGAGACGATTTTTATGTTAGAAAGCAAAAAAAACAACAACTTTTGTCTTCTTGTCACTCATAATGATTGTGAACGAGAGGCAAAATTCCCCAAAAAAAGTGCAGTTCCCGTTTAAGACTCTATATCAACTTCAGATCCATCCGACAAAAACAATTCGTTTTTGAATATGCTTTTTTTATTTTTTTAAAATTAAATCAACATAAAAAACACAAGATACACTTAAAACTAGTACACCAACCCAAAAAACCTCCCTCCCCCATTTACACTCATTCACACAAAAGTGTTGTTTCCTTTTGTTATTAATATTCTGGTTCCTACATAATATATATATCCAGTCTGCAGGGGATACAGTCAACAGTTAATTTTACTCATTTTAATTTATTACTAGTAACTGTTTTTATATTGTTTTACTTTTTTTTTTAATTCAAGAACATTTTTATTTATTTATCTTATTATTATTATTTATTTTTTTAAAGGACCTTACCTTCACCAGACCAGGTTGTCAATGAAATTAGATAGTTTAAAGGGTTCTTAAAACCAGGTCCAGTCCAGATTATGTCCAACACACACACCTTCATTTATGTACACTCAAAATTAGGGAACACAACAACAGATTGGATATGGAAACAACAGTTTTTGGATATGCTTTGGTGGGAATTTAAATGTACTAATATGGCAAATGGCACCGTATCTTGATATCCAACTTGATACTGGTCCATGTTGACACAACAGTTATGGACAAATCCCCGATCCTCGCTTCCGCCATCCTAGTCACTACCGTTGTGTCCTTGGGCAAGACACTTTACCCACCTGCTCCCAGTGCCACCCACACTGGTTTAAATGTAACTTAGATATTGGGTTTCACTATGTAAAAGCGCTTTGAGTCACTAGAGAAAAGCGCTACATAAAAATAATTCACAATTCACAAATAAACGCAGAAATATTTGTTTCCTAGACATTCGAGCAGGCGGGATGGCATGAGACGAGATGGAATGTAGTGAACAATCTGAGCTCAGAAAGCTGAGCAGAGAGGAGAAATGCCCATATAAGTACAGTATGTCCATCAATTTGTGACGTCACAAGTGGCCCACAGTTAAAAAAGACTGCAAAACACAGTGTTTTCGAGGCATCCCAAACTGGTGCAAGCTCACGCCAAAATGCATGAAGCCTTTTTTTTTTAACACGAGTATTCAACTTTGTCACAATATGTATGGTTTAGAAAAGAGCAAAATCATCATAGCCCTTCTATGGTTATCATCGCACATTCTCACATCTTTCCTCCGACCACTTTGTCAGTGCTTTCGATGCTCACTGTATTTTTCCACAACATTCTCTGGAGGTGATTTTATTCTCATTTTACGTCTCATCCTGACATCTTACGTTTTTCAAACACTGAAGAAACTGATCAGTACCTCCAAGACACACGCTCCGGTGGCGTAGCTCGGACGATAGAGCGTTCGGTCGTCCAGGAAGTTGAAGGGTACCTGGAACGAATCCGTCTTCCGCCATCCTAGTACCTGTTGTGTCCTTGGGCTAGAGGGACTATGGATGGAAATTGGCACTATGAATATAATCTGTACAGCAGATTGTTTCATTTGCGGGTGTCAAAAAAAACAAAACATTTTTTTTAGATTAAATGCGATTTTTATTTGTAACGATTCTTAATTGATTTTAAAAAATGCAAAAATGTATTAAAAATGTATTTAAATTTTTAAAAAATTAATTAAATTAAATAAATAAATAAAAAAAAAAAAATAAATAAAAAAAAAAAAATATATATATATATATATATATATATATATATATATATATATATATATATATATATATATATATATATATATATATATATATATTGGGTTTTTTTGGGGGTTTTTTTTCAATTTGTCCTGATACTCATATTGTTGATGTAGCTGATCATATCCATACTTGCCAACCCTCCCATTTTTAGCGGGAGACTCCCGGTATTCAGCGCCTCTCCCGATAACCTCCCGGCAGAGATTTTCTCCCGACAAGCTCCCGGTATTCAGCCGGAGCTGAAGGCCACGCCCCCTCCAGCTCAATGCGGACCTGAGTGGGGACAGCCTGTTCTCACGTCCGCTTTCCTACAATATAAACAGCTTGCCTGCCCAATGACGTCATAACTGTAGATTGATCGAGGGCGAGTTCTTGGTTTCTTATGTGGGTTTATTGTTAGGCAGTTTCATTAACGTCCTCCCAGCGCGGTAACAACACACAGCAACAGCAGTCACGTTTAGTCTACCGTAAAGCAGTTCTTCTGCCGTAAACAGCAATGATGTGACACTCTTAAACAGGACAATGCTGCCATCTACTGGATAGCCTACAGAACACTGAAATTCAAGTATTTTTATTTATTAATAAGTATAATAAAATAAATATATATATATATATATATATATATATATATATATATATATATATATATATATATATATATATATATATATATATATATATATAGCTAGATTTCACTGAAACTCAAGTATTTCATATATATATATATATATATATATATATATATATATATATATATATATATATATATATATATATATATATATATATATATATATGAAATACTTGAGTTGGTGAATTCTAGCTTAAATATATTCCCCTCTTAACCACGCCCCCGCCCCGACCACGCCCCCCACCCACCCCCCACCTCCCGGTATCGGAGGTCTCAAGGTTGGCAAGTATGATCATATCTGTTGTACAGATTTACTTTACAAAAGAGAGGTGTTGGATACTTCTTTTGTTGACTTATTTGTGTTTGACTTTATTAAATGTTTGGAAATCATTTTATTCAACACATTTTTTTTTTTTAAAGTAAAATATAAATGTATTAAAGCTGTTTAACTATTTAATGGAGGAATGTACTGTATTTTTTGGACTATAAGGCGCAATTAATATCCTTTCACTTGTCTCAAAACTCGACAGTGCGCCTTATAACCCGGTGCGCCTAATGTACGGAATAATTTTGGTTGTGCTTACCGACCTCGAAGCAATTTTATTTGGTACATGGTGAAATAAGTGTGACCAGTAGATGGCAGTCACACATAAGAGATACGTGTAGACTGCAATATGACTGCAGTCACACATAAGAGATACGTGTAGACTGCAATATAATTCAAGTAAACACCAACATTTTATCTATTCCATTGAAAATATAGAACATTACACACAGCGCTCAAAAATGTATCAAAATGTTTTAGTACGACTTTGGTAAGCTATGAAGCCGCACCGCTTGATGGATTGTACTGTGCTTCAACATATGAGTATTATTATGGTGTGTATTAGGTAAGACATATTATCTGGTATTTTGTTTTGCAATATTATGCAAAAGCAACTTTTCTTACCTTCTGGTACCTGCTGATCTGTATTTGGGATCTGCATAAGTCCTGAAAATTTGCGCGCATCCGCCTTTGTAGTCCGTGCCGACAACGTAGTCAATAAGCTTCTTCTTTTTCTCTATCTTCTTGTTATGGGACATTCATCCTCCGCTGTTGCCATTTCTAATATAAAGTAGTGTAAAGTTCTTACTTATATCTGTCAGTAAACTCGACATGAAAGCGCTAAAACATACCGGTGTGGTGAGTTTACATTATTCACCCAAGGAACTTTAGTTATTAGAGAGTTCCGGTCGGACGGTTTTCACGGGACAAATTTCCTGTGTTGTTGTTGCACTAGTGAGCCACGGATGAGGAGATGCTGCTCCGTTATTGATTGAAGTAAAGTGTGAATGTCATTAAAACAGTTAGCTCCATCTTTTGACACTTTTTCCACTCCCGTCCTTGCACGCTACACCGCTACAACAAAGATGACGGAGAGAAGACGCTGCCGAAGGTGAGCCACGTAAATAAGACCGCCCACAAAACGGCGCATCCGGAAGCGACTGTCAGAAAGCGGCTTGAAGATGATCTGTAAAACATCATCCATGCAACACTCTTGATTTTTGACCAAAGAACCACCATTACATGTTATGTAGACCACAAGGAAGTGTTTTACTTTTAGAAAAAATAAATACAAATATGACCTCTTTAATGCGCTCTATAATCCGGTGCGCCTTTTGTATGAAAATAGAGCTGACTAGACCCGCTCATCGGCAGTGCGTCTTATATGGTCCGGAAAATACGGTAGTTAATCATAGAACTGGTACCCACTGTTATTAAAAAAAAGTATAAATCGAGAATAGTTTTCAATCGGTGCCCAAAGATGCACAGCCCGAATCAACATTCAAATATTGACTTTGTTTTACTTAAAAACATCACTTTTACCTCATTTAATGCAGTTTTTTTCAGCTACTTGATTTAAAAATCACAACTTGACCCCCATCAGACACACACACACACACACACACACCATCCAGATCAGATAATGCAAGAAAAAGTGGCTCCCAGCTCTCCTCCTTATCGCTAACCCCCTCGCTTCCCCCTTTTTATCCTTTTATTATCCTGCTTCTTTTCCTGCGAAGAAGCGCTCAGTCCAAGAAATGAAATTAATCTGTTGTACGACACCCCACCACCACCTCACCCCCCCATTTCGTCCTCCTCGTCTTCATCCTCGCGCGTCTCAATCTCGCCTCTGGTGACTTTGATTCGTCACTTTAACCTCGCCTTATATTGCGCGTGAGCTTGTTGGTTAGCCCGGGCGCCCTCACAAACGCACACATTAACATGTTCAGCATTGACACGTGTACATGGAGCTTCCTTACGCACAAACACACTTTTTATTTGTGAGTCTTTGCGATGTTAGCCTTGGTTGCTTATTAGCGTGGACTTCTTGCCTCATACAGAAGAAGGGAAGCACTCAAGGAGGGGAGGGCTGAGGAGGAGAGTGTATGTGTGTGTGTGTGTGTGTGTGTGGGGTTGGGGGGTGCACACTTCTCCTTAATGGTCCCCCCTCGGGGTTTCAGCGGCCATGCGTGCTGGTGCGGCCACAGCAGCGAAATAGGACAGGTGAACCCCCCCCTCCCTCGGTAAAGAGTGGTATGAATATGGTAAATCCGCTGTGCGCTTGGCAGCACCATTCCATCCCTAGTAAAATGGCCCCCGCGCCTGCGTCCCCCGGGGGGCTGCGCGCTAAGAAGATTCTGCATTTAGGCCCAGCACTCAGTCCCTCTGTGCTCTCTGGGGGGTTTGAAAGGGTCCGGGCTGACCCAACACCCCACTTCCCCGAATCCTCCCCCTATCTCTCTCGCAGGCTGGCGATGGCGTGTAGCACGGCCCGACTGCGGCGTAGCGTGGACGGTCGACGTGCGGCTATCGCTATCTCGCCAAGAGACGTGTGCACGGGTGCCATCCCTGTCTGATGGACTGACTGACTGAGGTCCATTTAGCTTAGCTGGTCCTGGCCCCAGGCAGCCTGGGTCACCCAGGACCATAAACCTGGTATCACACAAACACACATACTGTATAGCAGGCGAGCTTCTTTTCAAATACCCAAGTCGAGGTGATCTACCTCATCCTTGTGTGTATATAAATATAAATATATATATATATATATATATATATATATATATATATATATATATATATATGTGTGTGTTTGTATGTATACATATGTGTTTGTATGTATATATGTATATGTGTTTGTATGTATATATGTATGTATACATATATGTGTATGTATGTATACATACTGTATATGTGTATGTATACATATGTGTATGTACTGTATGTATGTACACTACCGTTCAAAAGTTTGGGGTCACATTGAAATGTCCTTATTTTTGAAGGAAAAGCACTGTACATTTCAATGAAAATAACTTTAAACTAGTCTTAACTTTAAAGAAATACACTCTATACATTGCTAATGTGGTAAATGACTATTCTAGCTGCAAATGTGTGGTTTTTGGTGCAATATCTACGTAGGTGTATAGATGCCCATTTCCAGCAACTATCACTCCAGTGTTCTAATGGTACAATGTGTTTGCTCATTGGCTCAGAAGGCTAATTGATGATTAGAAAACCCTTGTGCAATCATGTTCACACATCTGAAAACAGTTTAGCTCGTTACAGAAGCTACAAAACTGACCTTCCTTTGAGCAGATTGAGTTTCTGGACCATCACATTTGTGGGGTCAATTAAACACTCAAAATGGCCAGAAAAAGAGAACTTTCATCTGAAACTCGACAGTCTATTCTTGTTCTTAGAAATGAAGGCTATTCCACAAAATTGTTTGGGTGACCCCAAACTTTTGAACGGTAGTGTATACATATACAGTCGTGGTCAAAAGTTTACATACACTTGTAAAGAACATAATGTCATGGCTGTCTTTGAGTTTCCAATAATTTCTACAGCTCTTATTTTTTTGTGATAGAGTGATTGGAGCACATACTTGTTGGTCACCAAAAAAGCATTCATGAAGTTTGGTTCTGTTATGAATTTATTTTGGGTCTACTGAAAATGTGACCAAATCTGCTGGGTCAAAAGTATACATACAGCAATGTTAATATTTGGTTACATGTCCCTTAGCAAGTGTCACTGCAATAAGGTGCTTTTGGTAGCCATCCACAAGCTTCTGCTTGAATTTTTGACCACTCCTCTTGACAAAATTGTTGCAGTTCAGCTAAATTTGTTGGTTTTCTGACATGGACTTGTTTCTTGTCCACACGTTTAAGTCAAGACTTTGGGAAGGCCATTCTAAAACCTTAATTCTAGCCTGATTTAGCCATTCCTTAGTCAAACAGCTCAATTTTTGTTACATCTGACCACAGAACTTTCCTCCAGAAGGTCTTATCCTTGTCCATATGATGTCAGACGAAACAGGGGGAAGGAGTATATTTATAGCTAGAATTCACTGAAATGAAAGTATTTCTTATATCGGTATATACACTACCGTTCAAAAGTTTGGGGTCACATTGAAATGTCCTTATTTTTTAAAGAAAAGCACTGTACTTTTCAATGAAGATAACTTTAAACTAGTCTTAACTTTAAAGAAATACACTCTATACATTGCTAATGTGGTAAATGACTATTCTAGCTGCAAATGTCTGGTTTTTGGTGCAATATCTACATAGGTGTATAAAGGCCCATTTCCAGCAACTATCACTCCAGTGTTCTAATGGTACAATGTGTTTGCTCATTGGCTCAGAAGGCTAATTGATGATTAGAAAACCCTTGTGCAATCATGTTCACACATCTGAAAACAGTTTAGCTCGTTACAGAAGCTACAAAACTGACCTTCCTTTGAGCAGATTGAGTTTCTGGGGCATCACATTTGTGGGGTCAATTAAACGCTCAAAATGGCCAGAAAAAGAGAACTTTCATCCGAAACTCGACAGTCTATTTTTGTTCTTAGAAATGAAGGCTATTCCATAAAATTGTTTGGGTGACCCCAAACTTTTGAACGGTAGTGTATATATATAGTACAGTACACAGTAATGAAAACACAGTTGTTCTACTAACTGTACTGTACTTGTTGCTTACCTTTCACTATGTGAGTAGCCTTTGTTCTGCCATTTGAGTACTGGCAAGCGATCTCTGAATCCGGGAACATGTCCTTCACGGATTTGTTGAAAACATCCGCAAATGAGAACGGGATGTTGCTTGCAAGGTGGCCCATAATACTGCGTTGCCGCCGCCTTGTGCTTCTCTGACCGTTCATGAGTGACTATATCCCTTCGGCCACCGTGTTATGGATCCTAGATAAACCTATGGATAACAGAGACATATATAATAGTCTCCTTTTCAGGTGAGAGAGGACGCTAAAGGCAGTGCCTTTAAGGCACACCCCCAATATTGTTTGTCCGGCTGGAAATTTTGGACATTACTACTTGCTGTAGTTTTGAAGCAATGCATGATGGGAATCCGGATGTTTTGTGTCAGTGTATGAACGTGCCGGCTGGAATAAACACATGCTGAGACTCCGTGTCTGCCTACTTTATGGGTTATAGATAAACCTATGGATAACAGAGACATATATAACAGTCTCCTCTTCAGGTGAGAGACGACACTAAAGGCAGTGCCTTTAAGGCACGCACCC